>NW_027365177.1:0-133253 GCF_046119375.1 Phyllobates terribilis | reverse complement strand
AAAACGTCCAGAAATGTTTGAAGCTACTGACTGAATGAAAGAGCTGGCATCTCACTCTCTTTGAATCTTCTTTATCATGCTAGGATTAGCAGGAAAAAGCAAAAAATTTCAGAATTGCACCTTGCAATGTGGAGATATTACTGTTTGTGCATTTACAATATTCATTGATTTTTGCCATTGAAAAACATCATGTTATTCATATACCAGAAATGTTTGAAGCTACTGACTGAATGAAAGGAGCTGGCATCTCACTCTCTTTGAATCTTCTTTATCATGCTAGGATTAGCAGGAAAAAGCAAAAAATTTCCGAATTGCACCTTGCAATGTGGAGATATTACTGTTTGTGCATTTACAATATTCATTGATTTTTGCCATTGAAAAACATGTTTTTCATATACCAGAAATGTTTGAAGCTACTGACTGAATGAAAGGAGCTGGCATCTCACTCTCTTTGAATCTTCTTTATCATGCTAGGATTAGCAGGATAAAGCAAAAAATTTCAGAATTGCACCTTGCAATGTGGAGATATTACTGTTTGTGCATTTACAATATTCATTGATTTTTGCCATTGAAAAACATGTTTTTCATATACCAGAAATGTTTGAAGCTACTGACTGAATGAAAGGAGCTGGCATCTCACTCTCTTTGAATCTTCTTTATCATGCTAGGATTAACAGGAAAAAGCAAAAAATTTCAGAATTGCACCTTGCAATGTGGAGATATTACTGTTTGTGCATTTACAATATTCATTGATTTTTGCCATTGAAAAACGTCCAGAAATGTTTGAAGCTACTGACTGAATGAAAGGAGCTGGCATCTCACTCTCTTTGAATCTTCTTTATCATGCTAGGATTAGCAGGAAAAAGCAAAAAATTTCAGAATTGCACCTTGCAATGTGGAGATATTACTGTTTGTGCATTTACAATATTCATTGATTTTTGCCATTGAAAAACATGTTTTTCATATACCAGAAATGTTTGAAGCTACTGACTGAATGAAAGGAGCTGGCATCTCACTCTTTGAATCTTCTTTATCATGCTAGGATTAGCAGGAAAAAGCAAACAATTTCAGAATTGCACCTTGCAATGTGGAGATATTACTGTTTGTGCATTTACAATATTCATTGATTTTTGCCATTGAAAAACATGTTTTTCATATACCAGAAATGTTTGAAGCTACTGACTGAATGAAAGGAGCTGGCATCTCACTCTCTTTGAATCTTCTTTATCATGCTAGGATTAACAGGAAAAAGCTAAAAATTTCAGAATTGCACCGTGCAATGTGGAGATATTACTGTTTGTGCATTTACATTATTCATTGATTTTTGCCATTGAAAAACATGTTTTTCATATACCAGAAATGTTTGAAGCTACTGACTGAATGAAAGGAGCTGGCATCTCACTCTCTTTGAATCTTCTTTATCATGCTAGGATTAGCAGGAAAAAGCAAAAAATTTCAGAATTGCACCTTGCAATGTGGAGATATTACTGTTTGTGCATTTACAATATTCATTGATTTTTGCCATTGAAAAACATGTTTTTCATATACCAGAAATGTTTGAAGCTACTGACTGAATGAAAGGAGCTGGCATCTCACTCTCTTTGAATCTTCTTTATCATGCTAGGATTAACAGGAAAAAGCAAAAAATTTCAGAATTGCACCTTGCAATGTGGAGATATTACTGTTTGTGCATTTACAATATTCATTGATTTTTGCCATTGAAAAACATGTTTTTCATATACCAGAAATGTTTGAAGCTACTGACTGAATGAAAGGAGCTGGCATCTCACTCTCTTTGAATCTTCTTTATCATGCTAGGATTAACAGGAAAAAGCAAAAAATTTCAGAATTGCACCTTGCAATGTGGAGATATTACTGTTTGTGCATTTACAATATTCATTGATTTTTGCCATTGAAAAACGTCCAGAAATGTTTGAAGCTACTGACTGAATGAAAGGAGCTGGCATCTCACTCTCTTTGAATCTTCTTTATCATGCTAGGATTAACAGGAAAAAGCTAAAAATTTCAGAATTGCACCGTGCAATGTGGAGATATTACTGTTTGTGCATTTACAATATTCATTGATTTTTGCCATTGAAAAACATGTTTTTCATATACCAGAAATGTTTGAAGCTACTGACTGAATGAAAGGAGCTGGCATCTCACTCTCTTTGAATCTTCTTTATCATGCTAGGATTAGCAGGAAAAAGCAAAAAATTTCAGAATTGCACCTTGCAATGTGGAGATATTACTGTTTGTGCATTTACAATATTCATTGATTTTTGCCATTGAAAAACATGTTTTTCATATACCAGAAATGTTTGAAGCTACTGACTGAATGAAAGGAGCTGGCATCTCACTCTCTTTGAATCTTCTTTATCATGCTAGGATTAACAGGAAAAAGCAAAAAATTTCAGAATTGCACCTTGCAATGTGGAGATATTACTGTTTGTGCATTTACAATATTCATTGATTTTTGCCATTGAAAAACATGTTTTTCATATACCAGAAATGTTTGAAGCTACTGACTGAATGAAAGGAGCTGGCATCTCACTCTCTTTGAATCTTCTTTATCATGCTAGGATTAACAGGAAAAAGCTAAAAATTTCAGAATTGCACCGTGCAATGTGGAGATATTACTGTTTGTGCATTTACAATATTCATTGATTTTTGCCATTGAAAAACATGTTTTTCATATACCAGAAATGTTTGAAGCTACTGACTGAATGAAAGGAGCTGGCATCTCACTCTCTTTGAATCTTCTTTATCATGCTAGGATTAGCAGGAAAAAGCAAAAAATTTCAGAATTGCACCTTGCAATGTGGAGATATTACTGTTTGTGCATTTACAATATTCATTGATTTTTGCCATTGAAAAACATGTTTTTCATATACCAGAAATGTTTGAAGCTACTGACTGAATGAAAGGAGCTGGCATCTCACTCTCTTTGAATCTTCTTTATCATGCTAGGATTAACAGGAAAAAGCTAAAAATTTCAGAATTGCACCGTGCAATGTGGAGATATTACTGTTTGTGCATTTACAATATTCATTGATTTTTGCCATTGAAAAACATGTTTTTCATATACCAGAAATGTTTGAAGCTACTGACTGAATGAAAGGAGCTGGCATCTCACTCTCTTTGAATCTTCTTTATCATGCTAGGATTAGCAGGAAAAAGCAAAAAATTTCAGAATTGCACCTTGCAATGTGGAGATATTACTGTTTGTGCATTTACAATATTCATTGATTTTTGCCATTGAAAAACATGTTTTTCATATACCAGAAATGTTTGAAGCTACTGACTGAATGAAAGGAGCTGGCATCTCACTCTCTTTGAATCTTCTTTATCATGCTAGGATTAACAGGAAAAAGCAAAAAATTTCAGAATTGCACCTTGCAATGTGGAGATATTACTGTTTGTGCATTTACAATATTCATTGATTTTTGCCATTGAAAAACATGTTTTTCATATACCAGAAATGTTTGAAGCTACTGACTGAATGAAAGGAGCTGGCATCTCACTCTCTTTGAATCTTCTTTATCATGCTAGGATTAACAGGAAAAAGCTAAAAATTTCAGAATTGCACCGTGCAATGTGGAGATATTACTGTTTGTGCATTTACAATATTCATTGATTTTTGCCATTGAAAAACATGTTTTTCATATACCAGAAATGTTTGAAGCTACTGACTGAATGAAAGGAGCTGGCATCTCACTCTCTTTGAATCTTCTTTATCATGCTAGGATTAGCAGGAAAAAGCAAAAAATTTCAGAATTGCACCTTGCAATGTGGAGATATTACTGTTTGTGCATTTACAATATTCATTGATTTTTGCCATTGAAAAACATGTTTTTCATATACCAGAAATGTTTGAAGCTACTGACTGAATGAAAGGAGCTGGCATCTCACTCTCTTTGAATCTTCTTTATCATGCTAGGATTAGCAGGAAAAAGCAAAAAATTTCAGAATTGCACCTTGCAATGTGGAGATATTACTGTTTGTGCATTTACAATATTCATTAATTTTTGCCATTGAAAAACGTCCAGAAATGTTTGAAGCTACTGACTGAATGAAAGGAGCTGGCATCTCACTCTCTTTGAATCTTCTTTATCATGCTAGGATTAACAGGAAAAAGCTAAAAATTTCAGAATTGCACCGTGCAATGTGGAGATATTACTGTTTGTGCATTTACAATATTCATTGATTTTTGCCATTGAAAAACATGTTTTTCATATACCAGAAATGTTTGAAGCTACTGACTGAATGAAAGGAGCTGGCATCTCACTCTCTTTGAATCTTCTTTATCATGCTAGGATTAACAGGAAAAAGCAAAAAATTTCAGAATTGCACCTTGCAATGTGGAGATATTACTGTTTGTGCATTTACAATATTCATTGATTTTTGCCATTGAAAAACATGTTTTTCATATACCAGAAATGTTTGAAGCTACTGACTGAATGAAAGGAGCTGGCATCTCACTCTCTTTGAATCTTCTTTATCATGCTAGGATTAACAGGAAAAAGCTAAAAATTTCAGAATTGCACCGTGCAATGTGGAGATATTACTGTTTGTGCATTTACAATATTCATTGATTTTTGCCATTGAAAAACATGTTTTTCATATACCAGAAATGTTTGAAGCTACTGACTGAATGAAAGGAGCTGGCATCTCACTCTCTTTGAATCTTCTTTATCATGCTAGGATTAGCAGGAAAAAGCAAAAAATTTCAGAATTGCACCTTGCAATGTGGAGATATTACTGTTTGTGCATTTACAATATTCATTGATTTTTGCCATTGAAAAACATGTTTTTCATATACCAGAAATGTTTGAAGCTACTGACTGAATGAAAGGAGCTGGCATCTCACTCTCTTTGAATCTTCTTTATCATGCTAGGATTAACAGGAAAAAGCTAAAAATTTCAGAATTGCACCGTGCAATGTGGAGATATTACTGTTTGTGCATTTACAATATTCATTGATTTTTGCCATTGAAAAACATGTTTTTTCATATACCAGAAATGTTTGAAGCTACTGACTGAATGAAAGGAGCTGGCATCTCACTCTCTTTGAATCTTCTTTATCATGCTAGGATTAGCAGGAAAAAGCAAAAAATTTCAGAATTGCACCTTGCAATGTGGAGATATTACTGTTTGTGCATTTACAATATTCATTGATTTTTGCCATTGAAAAACATGTTTTTCATATACCAGAAATGTTTGAAGCTACTGACTGAATGAAAGGAGCTGGCATCTCACTCTCTTTGAATCTTCTTTATCATGCTAGGATTAACAGGAAAAAGCAAAAAATTTCAGAATTGCACCTTGCAATGTGGAGATATTACTGTTTGTGCATTTACAATATTCATTGATTTTTGCCATTGAAAAACATGTTTTTCATATACCAGAAATGTTTGAAGCTACTGACTGAATGAAAGGAGCTGGCATCTCACTCTCTTTGAATCTTCTTTATCATGCTAGGATTAACAGGAAAAAGCTAAAAATTTCAGAATTGCACCGTGCAATGTGGAGATATTACTGTTTGTGCATTTACAATATTCATTGATTTTTGCCATTGAAAAACATGTTTTTCATATACCAGAAATGTTTGAAGCTACTGACTGAATGAAAGGAGCTGGCATCTCACTCTCTTTGAATCTTCTTTATCATGCTAGGATTAGCAGGAAAAAGCAAAAAATTTCAGAATTGCACCTTGCAATGTGGAGATATTACTGTTTGTGCATTTACAATATTCATTGATTTTTGCCATTGAAAAACATGTTTTTCATATACCAGAAATGTTTGAAGCTACTGACTGAATGAAAGGAGCTGGCATCTCACTCTCTTTGAATCTTCTTTATCATGCTAGGATTAGCAGGAAAAAGCAAAAAATTTCAGAATTGCACCTTGCAATGTGGAGATATTACTGTTTGTGCATTTACAATATTCATTAATTTTTGCCATTGAAAAACGTCCAGAAATGTTTGAAGCTACTGACTGAATGAAAGGAGCTGGCATCTCACTCTCTTTGAATCTTCTTTATCATGCTAGGATTAACAGGAAAAAGCTAAAAATTTCAGAATTGCACCGTGCAATGTGGAGATATTACTGTTTGTGCATTTACAATATTCATTGATTTTTGCCATTGAAAAACATGTTTTTCATATACCAGAAATGTTTGAAGCTACTGACTGAATGAAAGGAGCTGGCATCTCACTCTCTTTGAATCTTCTTTATCATGCTAGGATTAACAGGAAAAAGCAAAAAATTTCAGAATTGCACCTTGCAATGTGGAGTTATTACTGTTTGTGCATTTACAATATTCATTGATTTTTGCCATTGAAAAACGTCCAGAAATGTTTGAAGCTACTGACTGAATGAAAGGAGCTGGCATCTCACTCTCTTTGAATCTTCTTTATCATGCTAGGATTAGCAGGAAAAAGCAAAAAATTTCAGAATTGCACCTTGCAATGTGGAGATATTACTGTTTGTGCATTTACAATATTCATTGATTTTTGCCATTGAAAAACATGTTTTTCATATACCAGAAATGTTTGAAGCTACTGACTGAATGAAAGGAGCTGGCATCTCACTCTCTTTGAATCTTCTTTATCATGCTAGGATTAGCAGGAAAAAGCAAAAAATTTCAGAATTGCACCTTGCAATGTGGAGATATTACTGTTTGTGCATTTACAATATTCATTAATTTTTGCCATTGAAAAACGTCCAGAAATGTTTGAAGCTACTGACTGAATGAAAGGAGCTGGCATCTCACTCTCTTTGAATCTTCTTTATCATGCTAGGATTAACAGGAAAAAGCAAAAAATTTCAGAATTGCACCGTGCAATGTGGAGATATTACTGTTTGTGCATTTACAATATTCATTGATTTTTGCCATTGAAAAACATGTTTTTCATATACCAGAAATGTTTGAAGCTACTGACTGAATGAAAGGAGCTGGCATCTCACTCTCTTTGAATCTTCTTTATCATGCTAGGATTAACAGGAAAAAGCAAAAAATTTCAGAATTGCACCTTGCAATGTGGAGATATTACTGTTTGTGCATTTACAATATTCATTGATTTTTGCCATTGAAAAACGTCCAGAAATGTTTGAAGCTACTGACTGAATGAAAGGAGCTGGCATCTCACTCTCTTTGAATCTTCTTTATCATGCTAGGATTAGCAGGAAAAAGCAAAAAATTTCAGAATTGCACCTTGCAATGTGGAGATATTACTGTTTGTGCATTTACAATATTCATTGATTTTTGCCATTGAAAAACGTCCAGAAATGTTTGAAGCTACTGACTGAATGAAAGGAGCTGGCATCTCACTCTCTTTGAATCTTCTTTATCATGCTAGGATTAGCAGGAAAAAGCAAAAAATTTCAGAATTGCACCTTGCAATGTGGAGATATTACTGTTTGTGCATTTACAATATTCATTGATTTTTGCCATTGAAAAACATCATGTTATTCATATACCAGAAATGTTTGAAGCTACTGACTGAATGAAAGGAGCTGGCATCTCACTCTCTTTGAATCTTCTTTATCATGCTAGGATTAGCAGGAAAAAGCAAAAAATTTCCGAATTGCACCTTGCAATGTGGAGATATTACTGTTTGTGCATTTACAATATTCATTGATTTTTGCCATTGAAAAACATGTTTTTCATATACCAGAAATGTTTGAAGCTACTGACTGAATGAAAGGAGCTGGCATCTCACTCTCTTTGAATCTTCTTTATCATGCTAGGATTAGCAGGATAAAGCAAAAAATTTCAGAATTGCACCTTGCAATGTGGAGATATTACTGTTTGTGCATTTACAATATTCATTGATTTTTGCCATTGAAAAACATGTTTTTCATATACCAGAAATGTTTGAAGCTACTGACTGAATGAAAGGAGCTGGCATCTCACTCTCTTTGAATCTTCTTTATCATGCTAGGATTAACAGGAAAAAGCAAAAAATTTCAGAATTGCACCTTGCAATGTGGAGATATTACTGTTTGTGCATTTACAATATTCATTGATTTTTGCCATTGAAAAACGTCCAGAAATGTTTGAAGCTACTGACTGAATGAAAGGAGCTGGCATCTCACTCTCTTTGAATCTTCTTTATCATGCTAGGATTAGCAGGAAAAAGCAAAAAATTTCAGAATTGCACCTTGCAATGTGGAGATATTACTGTTTGTGCATTTACAATATTCATTGATTTTTGCCATTGAAAAACATGTTTTTCATATACCAGAAATGTTTGAAGCTACTGACTGAATGAAAGGAGCTGGCATCTCACTCTTTGAATCTTCTTTATCATGCTAGGATTAGCAGGAAAAAGCAAACAATTTCAGAATTGCACCTTGCAATGTGGAGATATTACTGTTTGTGCATTTACAATATTCATTGATTTTTGCCATTGAAAAACATGTTTTTCATATACCAGAAATGTTTGAAGCTACTGACTGAATGAAAGGAGCTGGCATCTCACTCTCTTTGAATCTTCTTTATCATGCTAGGATTAACTGGAAAAAGCTAAAAATTTCAGAATTGCACCGTGCAATGTGGAGATATTACTGTTTGTGCATTTACAATATTCATTGATTTTTGCCTTTGAAAAACATGTTTTTCATATACCAGAAATGTTTGAAGCTACTGACTGAATGAAAGGAGCTGGCATCTCACTCTCTTTGAATCTTCTTTATCATGCTAGGATTAGCAGGAAAAAGCAAAAAATTTCAGAATTGCACCTTGCAATGTGGAGATATTACTGTTTGTGCATTTACAATATTCATTGATTTTTGCCATTGAAAAACATGTTTTTCATATACCAGAAATGTTTGAAGCTACTGACTGAATGAAAGGAGCTGGCATCTCACTCTCTTTGAATCTTCTTTATCATGCTAGGATTAACAGGAAAAAGCAAAAAATTTCAGAATTGCACCTTGCAATGTGGAGATATTACTGTTTGTGCATTTACAACATTCATTGATTTTTGCCATTGAAAAACATGTTTTTCATATACCAGAAATGTTTGAAGCTACTGACTGAATGAAAGGAGCTGGCATCTCACTCTCTTTGAATCTTCTTTATCATGCTAGGATTAACAGGAAAAAGCAAAAAATTTCAGAATTGCACCTTGCAATGTGGAGATATTACTGTTTGTGCATTTACAATATTCATTGATTTTTGCCATTGAAAAACGTCCAGAAATGTTTGAAGCTACTGACTGAATGAAAGGAGCTGGCATCTCACTCTCTTTGAATCTTCTTTATCATGCTAGGATTAACAGGAAAAAGCTAAAAATTTCAGAATTGCACCGTGCAATGTGGAGATATTACTGTTTGTGCATTTACAATATTCATTGATTTTTGCCATTGAAAAACATGTTTTTCATATACCAGAAATGTTTGAAGCTACTGACTGAATGAAAGGAGCTGGCATCTCACTCTCTTTGAATCTTCTTTATCATGCTAGGATTAGCAGGAAAAAGCAAAAAATTTCAGAATTGCACCTTGCAATGTGGAGATATTACTGTTTGTGCATTTACAATATTCATTGATTTTTGCCATTGAAAAACATGTTTTTCATATACCAGAAATGTTTGAAGCTACTGACTGAATGAAAGGAGCTGGCATCTCACTCTCTTTGAATCTTCTTTATCATGCTAGGATTAACAGGAAAAAGCAAAAAATTTCAGAATTGCACCTTGCAATGTGGAGATATTACTGTTTGTGCATTTACAATATTCATTGATTTTTGCCATTGAAAAACATGTTTTTCATATACCAGAAATGTTTGAAGCTACTGACTGAATGAAAGGAGCTGGCATCTCACTCTCTTTGAATCTTCTTTATCATGCTAGGATTAACAGGAAAAAGCTAAAAATTTCAGAATTGCACCGTGCAATGTGGAGATATTACTGTTTGTGCATTTACAATATTCATTGATTTTTGCCATTGAAAAACATGTTTTTCATATACCAGAAATGTTTGAAGCTACTGACTGAATGAAAGGAGCTGGCATCTCACTCTCTTTGAATCTTCTTTATCATGCTAGGATTAGCAGGAAAAAGCAAAAAATTTCAGAATTGCACCTTGCAATGTGGAGATATTACTGTTTGTGCATTTACAATATTCATTGATTTTTGCCATTGAAAAACATGTTTTTCATATACCAGAAATGTTTGAAGCTACTGACTGAATGAAAGGAGCTGGCATCTCACTCTCTTTGAATCTTCTTTATCATGCTAGGATTAACAGGAAAAAGCTAAAAATTTCAGAATTGCACCGTGCAATGTGGAGATATTACTGTTTGTGCATTTACAATATTCATTGATTTTTGCCATTGAAAAACATGTTTTTCATATACCAGAAATGTTTGAAGCTACTGACTGAATGAAAGGAGCTGGCATCTCACTCTCTTTGAATCTTCTTTATCATGCTAGGATTAGCAGGAAAAAGCAAAAAATTTCAGAATTGCACCTTGCAATGTGGAGATATTACTGTTTGTGCATTTACAATATTCATTGATTTTTGCCATTGAAAAACATGTTTTTCATATACCAGAAATGTTTGAAGCTACTGACTGAATGAAAGGAGCTGGCATCTCACTCTCTTTGAATCTTCTTTATCATGCTGGGATTAACAGGAAAAAGCAAAAAATTTCAGAATTGCACCTTGCAATGTGGAGATATTACTGTTTGTGCATTTACAATATTCATTGATTTTTGCCATTGAAAAACATGTTTTTCATATACCAGAAATGTTTGAAGCTACTGACTGAATGAAAGGAGCTGGCATCTCACTCTCTTTGAATCTTCTTTATCATGCTAGGATTAGCAGGAAAAAGCAAAAAATTTCAGAATTGCACCTTGCAATGTGGAGATATTACTGTTTGTGCATTTACAATATTCATTGATTTTTGCCATTGAAAAACGTCCAGAAATGTTTGAAGCTACTGACTGAATGAAAGGAGCTGGCATCTCACTCTCTTTGAATCTTCTTTATCATGCTAGGATTAGCAGGAAAAAGCAAAAAATTTCAGAATTGCACCTTGCAATGTGGAGATATTACTGTTTGTGCATTTACAATATTCATTGATTTTTGCCATTGAAAAACATCATGTTATTCATATACCAGAAATGTTTGAAGCTACTGACTGAATGAAAGGAGCTGGCATCTCACTCTCTTTGAATCTTCTTTATCATGCTAGGATTAGCAGGAAAAAGCAAAAAATTTCCGAATTGCACCTTGCAATGTGGAGATATTACTGTTTGTGCATTTACAATATTCATTGATTTTTGCCATTGAAAAACATGTTTTTCATATACCAGAAATGTTTGAAGCTACTGACTGAATGAAAGGAGCTGGCATCTCACTCTCTTTGAATCTTCTTTATCATGCTAGGATTAGCAGGATAAAGCAAAAAATTTCAGAATTGCACCTTGCAATGTGGAGATATTACTGTTTGTGCATTTACAATATTCATTGATTTTTGCCATTGAAAAACATGTTTTTCATATACCAGAAATGTTTGAAGCTACTGACTGAATGAAAGGAGCTGGCATCTCACTCTCTTTGAATCTTCTTTATCATGCTAGGATTAACAGGAAAAAGCAAAAAATTTCAGAATTGCACCTTGCAATGTGGAGATATTACTGTTTGTGCATTTACAATATTCATTGATTTTTGCCATTGAAAAACGTCCAGAAATGTTTGAAGCTACTGACTGAATGAAAGGAGCTGGCATCTCACTCTCTTTGAATCTTCTTTATCATGCTAGGATTAGCAGGAAAAAGCAAAAAATTTCAGAATTGCACCTTGCAATGTGGAGATATTACTGTTTGTGCATTTACAATATTCATTGATTTTTGCCATTGAAAAACATGTTTTTCATATACCAGAAATGTTTGAAGCTACTGACTGAATGAAAGGAGCTGGCATCTCACTCTTTGAATCTTCTTTATCATGCTAGGATTAGCAGGAAAAAGCAAACAATTTCAGAATTGCACCTTGCAATGTGGAGATATTACTGTTTGTGCATTTACAATATTCATTGATTTTTGCCATTGAAAAACATGTTTTTCATATACCAGAAATGTTTGAAGCTACTGACTGAATGAAAGGAGCTGGCATCTCACTCTCTTTGAATCTTCTTTATCATGCTAGGATTAACTGGAAAAAGCTAAAAATTTCAGAATTGCACCGTGCAATGTGGAGATATTACTGTTTGTGCATTTACAATATTCATTGATTTTTGCCTTTGAAAAACATGTTTTTCATATACCAGAAATGTTTGAAGCTACTGACTGAATGAAAGGAGCTGGCATCTCACTCTCTTTGAATCTTCTTTATCATGCTAGGATTAGCAGGAAAAAGCAAAAAATTTCAGAATTGCACCTTGCAATGTGGAGATATTACTGTTTGTGCATTTACAATATTCATTGATTTTTGCCATTGAAAAACATGTTTTTCATATACCAGAAATGTTTGAAGCTACTGACTGAATGAAAGGAGCTGGCATCTCACTCTCTTTGAATCTTCTTTATCATGCTAGGATTAACAGGAAAAAGCAAAAAATTTCAGAATTGCACCTTGCAATGTGGAGATATTACTGTTTGTGCATTTACAACATTCATTGATTTTTGCCATTGAAAAACATGTTTTTCATATACCAGAAATGTTTGAAGCTACTGACTGAATGAAAGGAGCTGGCATCTCACTCTCTTTGAATCTTCTTTATCATGCTAGGATTAACAGGAAAAAGCAAAAAATTTCAGAATTGCACCTTGCAATGTGGAGATATTACTGTTTGTGCATTTACAATATTCATTGATTTTTGCCATTGAAAAACGTCCAGAAATGTTTGAAGCTACTGACTGAATGAAAGGAGCTGGCATCTCACTCTCTTTGAATCTTCTTTATCATGCTAGGATTAACAGGAAAAAGCTAAAAATTTCAGAATTGCACCGTGCAATGTGGAGATATTACTGTTTGTGCATTTACAATATTCATTGATTTTTGCCATTGAAAAACATGTTTTTCATATACCAGAAATGTTTGAAGCTACTGACTGAATGAAAGGAGCTGGCATCTCACTCTCTTTGAATCTTCTTTATCATGCTAGGATTAGCAGGAAAAAGCAAAAAATTTCAGAATTGCACCTTGCAATGTGGAGATATTACTGTTTGTGCATTTACAATATTCATTGATTTTTGCCATTGAAAAACATGTTTTTCATATACCAGAAATGTTTGAAGCTACTGACTGAATGAAAGGAGCTGGCATCTCACTCTCTTTGAATCTTCTTTATCATGCTAGGATTAACAGGAAAAAGCAAAAAATTTCAGAATTGCACCTTGCAATGTGGAGATATTACTGTTTGTGCATTTACAATATTCATTGATTTTTGCCATTGAAAAACATGTTTTTCATATACCAGAAATGTTTGAAGCTACTGACTGAATGAAAGGAGCTGGCATCTCACTCTCTTTGAATCTTCTTTATCATGCTAGGATTAACAGGAAAAAGCTAAAAATTTCAGAATTGCACCGTGCAATGTGGAGATATTACTGTTTGTGCATTTACAATATTCATTGATTTTTGCCATTGAAAAACATGTTTTTCATATACCAGAAATGTTTGAAGCTACTGACTGAATGAAAGGAGCTGGCATCTCACTCTCTTTGAATCTTCTTTATCATGCTAGGATTAGCAGGAAAAAGCAAAAAATTTCAGAATTGCACCTTGCAATGTGGAGATATTACTGTTTGTGCATTTACAATATTCATTGATTTTTGCCATTGAAAAACATGTTTTTCATATACCAGAAATGTTTGAAGCTACTGACTGAATGAAAGGAGCTGGCATCTCACTCTCTTTGAATCTTCTTTATCATGCTAGGATTAACAGGAAAAAGCTAAAAATTTCAGAATTGCACCGTGCAATGTGGAGATATTACTGTTTGTGCATTTACAATATTCATTGATTTTTGCCATTGAAAAACATGTTTTTCATATACCAGAAATGTTTGAAGCTACTGACTGAATGAAAGGAGCTGGCATCTCACTCTCTTTGAATCTTCTTTATCATGCTAGGATTAGCAGGAAAAAGCAAAAAATTTCAGAATTGCACCTTGCAATGTGGAGATATTACTGTTTGTGCATTTACAATATTCATTGATTTTTGCCATTGAAAAACATGTTTTTCATATACCAGAAATGTTTGAAGCTACTGACTGAATGAAAGGAGCTGGCATCTCACTCTCTTTGAATCTTCTTTATCATGCTGGGATTAACAGGAAAAAGCAAAAAATTTCAGAATTGCACCTTGCAATGTGGAGATATTACTGTTTGTGCATTTACAATATTCATTGATTTTTGCCATTGAAAAACATGTTTTTCATATACCAGAAATGTTTGAAGCTACTGACTGAATGAAAGGAGCTGGCATCTCACTCTCTTTGAATCTTCTTTATCATGCTAGGATTAGCAGGAAAAAGCAAAAAATTTCAGAATTGCACCTTGCAATGTGGAGATATTACTGTTTGTGCATTTACAATATTCATTGATTTTTGCCATTGAAAAACATGTTTTTCATATACCAGAAATGTTTGAAGCTACTGACTGAATGAAAGGAGCTGGCATCTCACTCTCTTTGAATCTTCTTTATCATGCTAGGATTAGCAGGAAAAAGCAAAAAATTTCAGAATTGCACCTTGCAATGTGGAGATATTACTGTTTGTGCATTTACAATATTCATTAATTTTTGCCATTGAAAAACGTCCAGAAATGTTTGAAGCTACTGACTGAATGAAAGGAGCTGGCATCTCACTCTCTTTGAATCTTCTTTATCATGCTAGGATTAACAGGAAAAAGCTAAAAATTTCAGAATTGCACCGTGCAATGTGGAGATATTACTGTTTGTGCATTTACAATATTCATTGATTTTTGCCATTGAAAAACATGTTTTTCATATACCAGAAATGTTTGAAGCTACTGACTGAATGAAAGGAGCTGGCATCTCACTCTCTTTGAATCTTCTTTATCATGCTAGGATTAGCAGGAAAAAGCAAAAAATTTCAGAATTGCACCTTGCAATGTGGAGATATTACTGTTTGTGCATTTACAATATTCATTGATTTTTGCCATTGAAAAACATGTTTTTCATATACCAGAAATGTTTGAAGCTACTGACTGAATGAAAGGAGCTGGCATCTCACTCTCTTTGAATCTTCTTTATCATGCTAGGATTAGCAGGAAAAAGCAAAAAATTTCAGAATTGCACCTTGCAATGTGGAGATATTACTGTTTGTGCATTTACAATATTCATTAATTTTTGCCATTGAAAAATGTCCAGAAATGTTTGAAGCTACTGACTGAATGAAAGGAGCTGGCATCTCACTCTCTTTGAATCTTCTTTATCATGCTAGGATTAACAGGAAAAAGCTAAAAATTTCAGAATTGCACCGTGCAATGTGGAGATATTACTGTTTGTGCATTTACAATATTCATTGATTTTTGCCATTGAAAAACATGTTTTTCATATACCAGAAATGTTTGAAGCTACTGACTGAATGAAAGGAGCTGGCATCTCACTCTCTTTGAATCTTCTTTATCATGCTAGGATTAGCAGGAAAAAGCAAACAATTTCAGAATTGCACCTTGCAATGTGGAGATATTACTGTTTGTGCATTTACAATATTCATTGATTTTTGCCATTGAAAAACATGTTTTTCATATACCAGAAATGTTTGAAGCTACTGACTGAATGAAAGGAGCTGGCATCTCACTCTCTTTGAATCTTCTTTATCATGCTAGGATTAACAGGAAAAAGCTAAAAATTTCAGAATTGCACTGTGCAATGTGGAGATATTACTGTTTGTGCATTTACAATATTCATTGATTTTTGCCATTGAAAAACATGTTTTTCATATACCAGAAATGTTTGAAGCTACTGACTGAATGAAAGGAGCTGGCATCTCACTCTCTTTGAATCTTCTTTATCATGCTAGGATTAACAGGAAAAAGCAAAAAATTTCAGAATTGCACCTTGCAATGTGGAGATATTACTGTTTGTGCATTTACAATATTCATTGATTTTTGCCATTGAAAAACATGTTTTTCATATACCAGAAATGTTTGAAGCTACTGACTGAATGAAAGGAGCTGGCATCTCACTCTCTTTGAATCTTCTTTATCATGCTAGGATTAACAGGAAAAAGCAAAAAATTTCAGAATTGCACCTTGCAATGTGGAGATATTACTGTTTGTGCATTTACAATATTCATTGATTTTTGCCATTGAAAAACGTCCAGAAATGTTTAAAGCTACTGACTGAATGAAAGGAGCTGGCATCTCACTCTCTTTGAATCTTCTTTATCATGCTAGGATTAACAGGAAAAAGCTAAAAATTTCAGAATTGCACCGTGCAATGTGGAGATATTACTGTTTGTGCATTTACAATATTCATTGATTTTTGCCATTGAAAAACATGTTTTTCATATACCAGAAATGTTTGAAGCTACTGACTGAATGAAAGGAGCTGGCATCTCACTCTCTTTGAATCTTCTTTATCATGCTAGGATTAGCAGGAAAAAGCAAAAAATTTCAGAATTGCACCTTGCAATGTGGAGATATTACTGTTTGTGCATTTACAATATTCATTGATTTTTGCCATTGAAAAACATGTTTTTCATATACCAGAAATGTTTGAAGCTACTGACTGAATGAAAGGAGCTGGCATCTCACTCTCTTTGAATCTTCTTTATCATGCTAGGATTAACAGGAAAAAGCAAAAAATTTCAGAATTGCACCTTGCAATGTGGAGATATTACTGTTTGTGCATTTACAATATTCATTGATTTTTACCATTGAAAAACATGTTTTTCATATACCAGAAATGTTTGAAGCTACTGACTGAATGAAAGGAGCTGGCATCTCACTCTCTTTGAATCTTCTTTATCATGCTAGGATTAACAGGAAAAAGCTAAAAATTTCAGAATTGCACCGTGCAATGTGGAGATATTACTGTTTGTGCATTTACAATATTCATTGATTTTTGCCATTGAAAAACATGTTTTTCATATACCAGAAATGTTTGAAGCTACTGACTGAATGAAAGGAGCTGGCATCTCACTCTCTTTGAATCTTCTTTATCATTCTAGGATTAGCAGGAAAAAGCAAAAAATTTCAGAATTGCACCTTGCAATGTGGAGATATTACTGTTTGTGCATTTACAATATTCATTGATTTTTGCCATTGAAAAACATGTTTTTCATATACCAGAAATGTTTGAAGCTACTGACTGAATGAAAGGAGCTGGCATCTCACTCTCTTTGAATCTTCTTTATCATGCTAGGATTAACAGGAAAAAGCTAAAAATTTCAGAATTGCACCGTGCAATGTGGAGATATTGCTGTTTGTGCATTTACAATATTTATTGATTTTTGCCATTGAAAAACATGTTTTTCATATACCAGAAATGTTTGAAGCTACTGACTGAATGAAAGGAGCTGGCATCTCACTCTTTGAATCTTCTTTATCATGCTAGGATTAACAGGAAAAAGCAAAAAATTTCAGAATTGCACCTTGCAATGTGGAGTTATTACTGTTTGTGCATTTACAATATTCATTGATTTTTGCCATTGAAAAACGTCCAGAAATGTTTGAAGCTACTGACTGAATGAAAGGAGCTGGCATCTCACTCTCTTTGAATCTTCTTTATCATGCTAGGATTAGCAGGAAAAAGCAAAAAATTTCAGAATTGCACCTTGCAATGTGGAGATATTACTGTTTGTGCATTTACAATATTCATTGATTTTTGCCATTGAAAAACATGTTTTTCATATACCAGAAATGTTTGAAGCTACTGACTGAATGAAAGGAGCTGGCATCTCACTCTCTTTGAATCTTCTTTATCATGCTAGGATTAACAGGAAAAAGCAAAAAATTTCAGAATTGCACCTTGCAATGTGGAGATATTACTGTTTGTGCATTTACAATATTCATTGATTTTTGCCATTGAAAAACGTCCAGAAATGTTTGAAGCTACTGACTGAATGAAAGGAGCTGGCATCTCACTCTCTTTGAATCTTCTTTATCATGCTAGGATTAGCAGGAAAAAGCAAAAAATTTCAGAATTGCACCTTGCAATGTGGAGATATTACTGTTTGTGCATTTACAATATTCATTGATTTTTGCCATTGAAAAACGTCCAGAAATGTTTGAAGCTACTGACTGAATGAAAGGAGCTGGCATCTCACTCTCTTTGAATCTTCTTTATCATGCTAGGATTAGCAGGAAAAAGCAAAAAATTTCAGAATTGCACCTTGCAATGTGGAGATATTACTGTTTGTGCATTTACAATATTCATTGATTTTTGCCATTGAAAAACATCATGTTATTCATATACCAGAAATGTTTGAAGCTACTGACTGAATGAAAGGAGCTGGCATCTCACTCTCTTTGAATCTTCTTTATCATGCTAGGATTAGCAGGAAAAAGCAAAAAATTTCCGAATTGCACCTTGCAATGTGGAGATATTACTGTTTGTGCATTTACAATATTCATTGATTTTTGCCATTGAAAAACATGTTTTTCATATACCAGAAATGTTTGAAGCTACTGACTGAATGAAAGGAGCTGGCATCTCACTCTCTTTGAATCTTCTTTATCATGCTAGGATTAGCAGGATAAAGCAAAAAATTTCAGAATTGCACCTTGCAATGTGGAGATATTACTGTTTGTGCATTTACAATATTCATTGATTTTTGCCATTGAAAAACATGTTTTTCATATACCAGAAATGTTTGAAGCTACTGACTGAATGAAAGGAGCTGGCATCTCACTCTCTTTGAATCTTCTTTATCATGCTAGGATTAACAGGAAAAAGCAAAAAATTTCAGAATTGCACCTTGCAATGTGGAGATATTACTGTTTGTGCATTTACAATATTCATTGATTTTTGCCATTGAAAAACGTCCAGAAATGTTTGAAGCTACTGACTGAATGAAAGGAGCTGGCATCTCACTCTCTTTGAATCTTCTTTATCATGCTAGGATTAGCAGGAAAAAGCAAAAAATTTCAGAATTGCACCTTGCAATGTGGAGATATTACTGTTTGTGCATTTACAATATTCATTGATTTTTGCCATTGAAAAACATGTTTTTCATATACCAGAAATGTTGAAGCTACTGACTGAATGAAAGGAGCTGGCATCTCACTCTTTGAATCTTCTTTATCATGCTAGGATTAGCAGGAAAAAGCAAACAATTTCAGAATTGCACCTTGCAATGTGGAGATATTACTGTTTGTGCATTTACAATATTCATTGATTTTTGCCATTGAAAAACATGTTTTTCATATACCAGAAATGTTTGAAGCTACTGACTGAATGAAAGGAGCTGGCATCTCACTCTCTTTGAATCTTCTTTATCATGCTAGGATTAACAGGAAAAAGCTAAAAATTTCAGAATTGCACCGTGCAATGTGGAGATATTACTGTTTGTGCATTTACAATATTCATTGATTTTTGCCATTGAAAAACATGTTTTTCATATACCAGAAATGTTTGAAGCTACTGACTGAATGAAAGGAGCTGGCATCTCACTCTCTTTGAATCTTCTTTATCATGCTAGGATTAACAGGAAAAAGCAAAAAATTTCAGAATTGCACCTTGCAATGTGGAGATATTACTGTTTGTGCATTTACAATATTCATTGATTTTTGCCATTGAAAAACATGTTTTTCATATACCAGAAATGTTTGAAGCTACTGACTGAATGAAAGGAGCTGGCATCTCACTCTCTTTGAATCTTCTTTATCATGCTAGGATTAACAGGAAAAAGCAAAAAATTTCAGAATTGCACCTTGCAATGTGGAGATATTACTGTTTGTGCATTTACAATATTCATTGATTTTTGCCATTGAAAAACGTCCAGAAATGTTTGAAGCTACTGACTGAATGAAAGGAGCTGGCATCTCACTCTCTTTGAATCTTCTTTATCATGCTAGGATTAACAGGAAAAAGCTAAAAATTTCAGAATTGCACCGTGCAATGTGGAGATATTACTGTTTGTGCATTTACAATATTCATTGATTTTTGCCATTGAAAAACATGTTTTTCATATACCAGAAATGTTTGAAGCTACTGACTGAATGAAAGGAGCTGGCATCTCACTCTCTTTGAATCTTCTTTATCATGCTAGGATTAGCAGGAAAAAGCAAAAAATTTCAGAATTGCACCTTGCAATGTGGAGATATTACTGTTTGTGCATTTACAATATTCATTGATTTTTGCCATTGAAAAACATGTTTTTCATATACCAGAAATGTTTGAAGCTACTGACTGAATGAAAGGAGCTGGCATCTCACTCTCTTTGAATCTTCTTTATCATGCTAGGATTAACAGGAAAAAGCAAAAAATTTCAGAATTGCACCTTGCAATGTGGAGATATTACTGTTTGTGCATTTACAATATTCATTGATTTTTGCCATTGAAAAACATGTTTTTCATATACCAGAAATGTTTGAAGCTACTGACTGAATGAAAGGAGCTGGCCTCTCACTCTCTTTGAATCTTCTTTATCATGCTAGGATTAACAGGAAAAAGCTAAAAATTTCAGAATTGCACCGTGCAATGTGGAGATATTACTGTTTGTGCATTTACAATATTCATTGATTTTTGCCATTGAAAAACATGTTTTTCATATACCAGAAATGTTTGAAGCTACTGACTGAATGAAAGGAGCTGGCATCTCACTCTCTTTGAATCTTCTTTATCATGCTAGGATTAGCAGGAAAAAGCAAAAAATTTCAGAATTGCACCTTGCAATGTGGAGATATTACTGTTTGTGCATTTACAATATTCATTGATTTTTGCCATTGAAAAACATGTTTTTCATATACCAGAAATGTTTGAAGCTACTGACTGAATGAAAGGAGCTGGCATCTCACTCTCTTTGAATCTTCTTTATCATGCTAGGATTAACAGGAAAAAGCTAAAAATTTCAGAATTGCACCGTGCAATGTGGAGATATTACTGTTTGTGCATTTACAATATTCATTGATTTTTGCCATTGAAAAACATGTTTTTCATATACCAGAAATGTTTGAAGCTACTGACTGAATGAAAGGAGCTGGCATCTCACTCTCTTTGAATCTTCTTTATCATGCTAGGATTAGCAGGAAAAAGCAAAAAATTTCAGAATTGCACCTTGCAATGTGGAGATATTACTGTTTGTGCATTTACAATATTCATTGATTTTTGCCATTGAAAAACATGTTTTTCATATACCAGAAATGTTTGAAGCTACTGACTGAATGAAAGGAGCTGGCATCTCACTCTCTTTGAATCTTCTTTATCATGCTAGGATTAACAGGAAAAAGCAAAAAATTTCAGAATTGCACCTTGCAATGTGGAGATATTACTGTTTGTGCATTTACAATATTCATTGATTTTTGCCATTGAAAAACATGTTTTTCATATACCAGAAATGTTTGAAGCTACTGACTGAATGAAAGGAGCTGGCATCTCACTCTCTTTGAATCTTCTTTATCATGCTAGGATTAACAGGAAAAAGCTAAAAATTTCAGAATTGCACCGTGCAATGTGGAGATATTACTGTTTGTGCATTTACAATATTCATTGATTTTTGCCATTGAAAAACATGTTTTTCATATACCAGAAATGTTTGAAGCTACTGACTGAATGAAAGGAGCTGGCATCTCACTCTCTTTGAATCTTCTTTATCATGCTAGGATTAGCAGGAAAAAGCAAAAAATTTCAGAATTGCACCTTGCAATGTGGAGATATTACTGTTTGTGCATTTACAATATTCATTGATTTTTGCCATTGAAAAACATGTTTTTCATATACCAGAAATGTTTGAAGCTACTGACTGAATGAAAGGAGCTGGCATCTCACTCTCTTTGAATCTTCTTTATCATGCTAGGATTAGCAGGAAAAAGCAAAAAATTTCAGAATTGCACCTTGCAATGTGGAGATATTACTGTTTGTGCATTTACAATATTCATTAATTTTTGCCATTGAAAAACGTCCAGAAATGTTTGAAGCTACTGACTGAATGAAAGGAGCTGGCATCTCACTCTCTTTGAATCTTCTTTATCATGCTAGGATTAACAGGAAAAAGCTAAAAATTTCAGAATTGCACCGTGCAATGTGGAGATATTACTGTTTGTGCATTTACAATATTCATTGATTTTTGCCATTGAAAAACATGTTTTTCATATACCAGAAATGTTTGAAGCTACTGACTGAATGAAAGGAGCTGGCATCTCACTCTCTTTGAATCTTCTTTATCATGCTAGGATTAACAGGAAAAAGCAAAAAATTTCAGAATTGCACCTTGCAATGTGGAGATATTACTGTTTGTGCATTTACAATATTCATTGATTTTTGCCATTGAAAAACATGTTTTTCATATACCAGAAATGTTTGAAGCTACTGACTGAATGAAAGGAGCTGGCATCTCACTCTCTTTGAATCTTCTTTATCATGCTAGGATTAACAGGAAAAAGCTAAAAATTTCAGAATTGCACCGTGCAATGTGGAGATATTACTGTTTGTGCATTTACAATATTCATTGATTTTTGCCATTGAAAAACATGTTTTTCATTTACCAGAAATGTTTGAAGCTACTGACTGAATGAAAGGAGCTGGCATCTCACTCTCTTTGAATCTTCTTTATCATGCTAGGATTAGCAGGAAAAAGCAAAAAATTTCAGAATTGCACCTTGCAATGTGGAGATATTACTGTTTGTGCATTTACAATATTCATTGATTTTTGCCATTGAAAAACATGTTTTTCATATACCAGAAATGTTTGAAGCTACTGACTGAATGAAAGGAGCTGGCATCTCACTCTCTTTGAATCTTCTTTATCTTGCTAGGATTAACAGGAAAAAGCTAAAAATTTCAGAATTGCACCGTGCAATGTGGAGATATTACTGTTTGTGCATTTACAATATTCATTGATTTTTGCCATTGAAAAACATGTTTTTCATATACCAGAAATGTTTGAAGCTACTGACTGAATGAAAGGAGCTGGCATCTCACTCTCTTTGAATCTTCTTTATCATGCTAGGATTAGCAGGAAAAAGCAAAAAATTTCAGAATTGCACCTTGCAATGTGGAGATATTACTGTTTGTGCATTTACAATATTCATTGATTTTTGCCATTGAAAAACATGTTTTTCATATACCAGAAATGTTTGAAGCTACTGACTGAATGAAAGGAGCTGGCATCTCACTCTCTTTGAATCTTCTTTATCATGCTAGGATTAACAGGAAAAAGCTAAAAATTTCAGAATTGCACCGTGCAATGTGGAGATATTACTGTTTGTGCATTTACAATATTCATTGATTTTTGCCATTGAAAAACATGTTTTTCATATACCAGAAATGTTTGAAGCTACTAACTGAATGAAAGGAGCTGGCATCTCACTCTCTTTGAATCTTCTTTATCATGCTAGGATTAGCAGGAAAAAGCAAAAAATTTCAGAATTGCACCTTGCAATGTGGAGATATTACTGTTTGTGCATTTACAATATTCATTGATTTTTGCCATTGAAAAACATGTTTTTCATATACCAGAAATGTTTGAAGCTACTGACTGAATGAAAGGAGCTGGCATCTCACTCTCTTTGAATCTTCTTTATCATGCTAGGATTAGCAGGAAAAAGCAAAAAATTTCAGAATTGCACCTTGCAATGTGGAGATATTACTGTTTGTGCATTTACAATATTCATTAATTTTTGCCATTGAAAAACGTCCAGAAATGTTTGAAGCTACTGACTGAATGAAAGGAGCTGGCATCTCACTCTCTTTGAATCTTCTTTATCATGCTAGGATTAACAGGAAAAAGCTAAAAATTTCAGAATTGCACCGTGCAATGTGGAGATATTACTGTTTGTGCATTTACAATATTCATTGATTTTTGCCATTGAAAAACATGTTTTTCATATACCAGAAATGTTTGAAGCTACTGACTGAATGAAAGGAGCTGGCATCTCTCTCTCTTTGAATCTTCTTTATCATGCTAGGATTAGCAGGAAAAAGCAAACAATTTCAGAATTGCACCTTGCAATGTGGAGATATTACTGTTTGTGCATTTACAATATTCATTGATTTTTGCCATTGAAAAACATGTTTTTCATATACCAGAAATGTTTGAAGCTACTGACTGAATGAAAGGAGCTGGCATCTCACTCTCTTTGAATCTTCTTTATCATGCTAGGATTAACAGGAAAAAGCTAAAAATTTCAGAATTGCACCGTGCAATGTGGAGATATTACTGTTTGTGCATTTACAATATTCATTGATTTTTGCCATTGAAAAACATGTTTTTCATATACCAGAAATGTTTGAAGCTACTGACTGAATGAAAGGAGCTGGCATCTCACTCTCTTTGAATCTTCTTTATCATGCTAGGATTAGCAGGAAAAAGCAAAAAATTTCAGAATTGCACCTTGCAATGTGGAGATATTACTGTTTGTGCATTTACAATATTCATTGATTTTTGCCATTGAAAAACATGTTTTTCATATACCAGAAATGTTTGAAGCTACTGACTGAATGAAAGGAGCTGGCATCTCACTCTCTTTGAATCTTCTTTATCATGCTAGGATTAACAGGAAAAAGCAAAAAATTTCAGAATTGCACCGTGCAATGTGGAGATATTACTGTTTGTGCATTTACAATATTCATTGATTTTTGCCATTGAAAAACATGTTTTTCATATACCAGAAATGTTTGAAGCTACTGACTGAATGAAAGGAGCTGGCATCTCACTCTCTTTGAATCTTCTTTATCATGCTAGGATTAACAGGAAAAAGCAAAAAATTTCAGAATTGCACCTTGCAATGTGGAGATATTACTGTTTGTGCATTTACAATATTCATTGATTTTTGCCATTGAAAAACGTCCAGAAATGTTTGAAGCTACTGACTGAATGAAAGGAGCTGGCATCTCACTCTCTTTGAATCTTCTTTATCATGCTAGGATTAACAGGAAAAAGCTAAAAATTTCAGAATTGCACCGTGCAATGTGGAGATATTACTGTTTGTGCATTTACAATATTCATTGATTTTTGCCATTGAAAAACATGTTTTTCATATACCAGAAATGTTTGAAGCTACTGACTGAATGAAAGGAGCTGGCATCTCACTCTCTTTGAATCTTCTTTATCATGCTAGGATTAGCAGGAAAAAGCAAAAAATTTCAGAATTGCACCTTGCAATGTGGAGATATTACTGTTTGTGCATTTACAATATTCATTGATTTTTGCCATTGAAAAACATGTTTTCATATACCAGAAATGTTTGAAGCTACTGACTGAATGAAAGGAGCTGGCATCTCACTCTCTTTGAATCTTCTTTATCATGCTAGGATTAACAGGAAAAAGCTAAAAATTTCAGAATTGCACCGTGCAATGTGGAGATATTACTGTTTGTGCATTTACAATATTCATTGATTTTTGCCATTGAAAAACATGTTTTTCATATACCAGAAATGTTTGAAGCTACTGACTGAATGAAAGGAGCTGGCATCTCACTCTCTTTGAATCTTCTTTATCATTCTAGGATTAGCAGGAAAAAGCAAAAAATTTCAGAATTGCACCTTGCAATGTGGAGATATTACTGTTTGTGCATTTACAATATTCATTGATTTTTGCCATTGAAAAACATGTTTTTCATATACCAGAAATGTTTGAAGCTACTGACTGAATGAAAGGAGCTGGCATCTCACTCTCTTTGAATCTTCTTTATCATGCTAGGATTAACAGGAAAAAGCAAAAAATTTCAGAATTGCACCTTGCAATGTGGAGATATTACTGTTTGTGCATTTACAATATTCATTGATTTTTGCCATTGAAAAACGTCCAGAAATGTTTGAAGCTACTGACTGAATGAAAGGAGCTGGCATCTCACTCTCTTTGAATCTTCTTTATCATGCTAGGATTAACAGGAAAAAGCTAAAAATTTCAGAATTGCACCGTGCAATGTGGAGATATTACTGTTTGTGCATTTACAATATTCATTGATTTTTGCCATTGAAAAACATGTTTTTCATATACCAGAAATGTTTGAAGCTACTGACTGAATGAAAGGAGCTGGCATCTCACTCTCTTTGAATCTTCTTTATCATGCTAGGATTAGCAGGAAAAAGCAAAAAATTTCAGAATTGCACCTTGCAATGTGGAGATATTACTGTTTGTGTATTTACAATATTCATTGATTTTTGCCATTGAAAAACATGTTTTTCATATACCAGAAATGTTTGAAGCTACTGACTGAATGAAAGGAGCTGGCATCTCACTCTCTTTGAATCTTCTTTATCATGCTAGGATTAACAGGAAAAAGCAAAAAATTTCAGAATTGCACCTTGCAATGTGGAGATATTACTGTTTGTGCATTTACAATATTCATTGATTTTTGCCATTGAAAAACATGTTTTTCATATACCAGAAATGTTTGAAGCTACTGACTGAATGAAAGGAGCTGGCATCTCACTCTCTTTGAATCTTCTTTATCATGCTAGGATTAACAGGAAAAAGCTAAAAATTTCAGAATTGCACCGTGCAATGTGGAGATATTACTGTTTGTGCATTTACAATATTCATTGATTTTTGCCATTGAAAAACATGTTTTTCATATACCAGAAATGTTTGAAGCTACTGACTGAATGAAAGGAGCTGGCATCTCACTCTCTTTGAATCTTCTTTATCATTCTAGGATTAGCAGGAAAAAGCAAAAAATTTCAGAATTGCACCTTGCAATGTGGAGATATTACTGTTTGTGCATTTACAATATTCATTGATTTTTGCCATTGAAAAACATGTTTTTCATATACCAGAAATGTTTGAAGCTACTGACTGAATGAAAGGAGCTGGCATCTCACTCTCTTTGAATCTTCTTTATCATGCTAGGATTAGCAGGAAAAAGCAAAAAAATTTCAGAATTGCACCTTGCAATGTGGAGATATTACTGTTTGTGCATTTACAATATTCATTGATTTTTGCCATTGAAAAACATGTTTTTCATATACCAGAAATGTTTGAAGCTACTGACTGAATGAAAGGAGCTGGCATCTCACTCTCTTTGAATCTTCTTTATCATGCTAGGATTAGCAGGAAAAAGCAAAAAATTTCAGAATTGCACCTTGCAATGTGGAGATATTACTGTTTGTGCATTTACAATATTCATTGATTTTTGCCATTGAAAAACATGTTTTTCATATACCAGAAATGTTTGAAGCTACTGACTGAATGAAAGGAGCTGGCATCTCACTCTCTTTGAATCTTCTTTATCATGCTAGGATTAACAGGAAAAAGCAAAAAATTTCAGAATTGCACCTTGCAATGTGGAGATATTACTGTTTGTGCATTTACAATATTCATTGATTTTTGCCATTGAAAAACATGTTTTTCATATACCAGAAATGTTTGAAGCTACTGACTGAATGAAAGGAGCTGGCATCTCACTCTCTTTGAATCTTCTTTATCATGCTAGGATTAACAGGAAAATGCAAAAAATTTCAGAATTGCACCTTGCAATGTGGAGATATTACAGTTTGTGCATTTACAATATTCATTGATTTTTGCCATTGAAAAACGTCCAGAAATGTTTGAAGCTACTGACTGAATGAAAGGAGCTGGCATCTCACTCTCTTTGAATCTTCTTTATCATGCTAGGATTAACAGGAAAAAGCAAAAAATTTCAGAATTGCACCTTGCAATGTGGAGATATTACTGTTTGTGCATTTACAATATTCATTGATTTTTGCCATTGAAAAACATGTTTTTCATATACCAGAAATGTTTGAAGCTACTGACTGAATGAAAGGAGCTGGCATCTCACTCTCTTTGAATCTTCTTTATCATGCTAGGATTAACAGGAAAAAGCAAAAAATTTCAGAATTGCACCTTGCAATGTGGAGATATTACTGTTTGTGCATTTACAATATTCATTGATTTTTGCCATTGAAAAACATGTTTTTCATATACCAGAAATGTTTGAAGCTACTGACTGAATGAAAGGAGCTGGCATCTCACTCTCATTGAATCTTCTTTATCATGTTAGGATTAACAGGAAAAAGCTAAAAATTTCAGAATTGCACCGTGCAATGTGGAGATATTACTGTTTGTGCATTTACAATATTCATTGATTTTTGCCATTGAAAAACATGTTTTTCATATACCAGAAATGTTTGAAGCTACTGACTGAATGAAAGGAGCTGGCATCTCACTCTCTTTGAATCTTCTTTATCATTCTAGGATTAGCAGGAAAAAGCAAAAAATTTCAGAATTGCACCTTGCAATGTGGAGATATTACTGTTTGTGCATTTACAATATTCATTGATTTTTGCCATTGAAAAACATGTTTTTCATATACCAGAAATGTTTGAAGCTACTGACTGAATGAAAGGAGCTGGCATCTCACTCTCTTTGAATCTTCTTTATCATGCTAGGATTAACAGGAAAAAGCTAAAAATTTCAGAATTGCACCGTGCAATGTGGAGATATTACTGTTTGTGCATTTACAATATTCATTGATTTTTGCCATTGAAAAACATGTTTTTCATATACCAGAAATGTTTGAAGCTACTGACTGAATGAAAGGAGCTGGCATCTCACTCTCTTTGAATCTTCTTTATCATGCTAGGATTAGCAGGAAAAAGCAAAAAATTTCAGAATTGCACCTTGCAATGTGGAGTTATTACTGTTTGTGCATTTACAATATTCATTGATTTTTGCCATTGAAAAACGTCCAGAAATGTTTGAAGCTACTGACTGAATGAAAGGAGCTGGCATCTCACTCTCTTTGAATCTTCTTTATCATGCTAGGATTAGCAGGAAAAAGCAAAAAATTTCAGAATTGCACCTTGCAATGTGGAGATATTACTGTTTGTGCATTTACAATATTCATTGATTTTTGCCATTGAAAAACATGTTTTTCATATACCAGAAATGTTTGAAGCTACTGACTGAATGAAAGGAGCTGGCATCTCACTCTCTTTGAATCTTCTTTATCATGCTAGGATTAGCAGGAAAAAGCAAAAAATTTCAGAATTGCACCTTGCAATGTGGAGATATTACTGTTTGTGCATTTACAATATTCATTGATTTTTGCCATTGAAAAACATGTTTTTCATATACCAGAGATGTTTGAAGCTACTGACTGAATGAAAGGAGCTGGCATCTCACTCTCTTTGAATCTTCTTTATCATGCTAGGATTAACAGGAAAAAGCAAAAAATTTCAGAATTGCACCTTGCAATGTGGAGATATTACTGTTTGTGCATTTACAATATTCATTGATTTTTGCCATTGAAAAACATGTTTTTCATATACCAGAAATGTTTGAAGCTACTGACTGAATGAAAGGAGCTGGCATCTCACTCTCTTTGAATCTTCTTTATCATGCTAGGATTAACAGGAAAAAGCAAAAAATTTCAGAATTGCACCTTGCAATGTGGAGATATTACTGTTTGTGCATTTACAATATTCATTGATTTTTGCCATTGAAAAACGTCCAGAAATGTTTGAAGCTACTGACTGAATGAAAGGAGCTGGCATCTCACTCTCTTTGAATCTTCTTTATCATGCTAGGATTAACAGGAAAAAGCTAAAAATTTCAGAATTGCACCGTGCAATGTGGAGATATTACTGTTTGTGCATTTACAATATTCATTGATTTTTGCCATTGAAAAACATGTTTTTCATATACCAGAAATGTTTGAAGCTACTGACTGAATGAAAGGAGCTGGCATCTCACTCTCTTTGAATCTTCTTTATCATGCTAGGATTAGCAGGAAAAAGCAAAAAATTTCAGAATTGCACCTTGCAATGTGGAGATATTACTGTTTGTGCATTTACAATATTCATTGATTTTTGCCATTGAAAAACATGTTTTTCATATACCAGAAATGTTTGAAGCTACTGACTGAATGAAAGGAGCTGGCATCTCACTCTCTTTGAATCTTCTTTATCATGCTAGGATTAACAGGAAAAAGCAAAAAATTTCAGAATTGCACCTTGCAATGTGGAGATATTACTGTTTGTGCATTTACAATATTCATTGATTTTTGCCATTGAAAAACATGTTTTTCATATACCAGAAATGTTTGAAGCTACTGACTGAATGAAAGGAGCTGGCATCTCACTCTCTTTGAATCTTCTTTATCATGCTAGGATTAACAGGAAAAAGCTAAAAATTTCAGAATTGCACCGTGCAATGTGGAGATATTACTGTTTGTGCATTTACAATATTCATTGATTTTTGCCATTGAAAAACATGTTTTTCATATACCAGAAATGTTTGAAGCTACTGACTGAATGAAAGGAGCTGGCATCTCACTCTCTTTGAATCTTCTTTATCATTCTAGGATTAGCAGGAAAAAGCAAAAAATTTCAGAATTGCACCTTGCAATGTGGAGATATTACTGTTTGTGCATTTACAATATTCATTGATTTTTGCCATTGAAAAACATGTTTTTCATATACCAGAAATGTTTGAAGCTACTGACTGAATGAAAGGAGCTGGCATCTCACTCTCTTTGAATCTTCTTTATCATGCTAGGATTAACAGGAAAAAGCTAAAAATTTCAGAATTGCACCGTGCAATGTGGAGATATTACTGTTTGTGAATTTACAATATTCATTGATTTTTGCCATTGAAAAACATGTTTTTCATATACCAGAAATGTTTGAAGCTACTGACTGAATGAAAGGAGCTGGCATCTCACTCTCTTTGAATCTTCTTTATCATGCTAGGATTAGCAGGAAAAAGCAAAAAATTTCAGAATTGCACCTTGCAATGTGGAGTTATTACTGTTTGTGCATTTACAATATTCATTGATTTTTGCCATTGAAAAACGTCCAGAAATGTTTGAAGCTACTGACTGAATGAAAGGAGCTGGCATCTCACTCTCTTTGAATCTTCTTTATCATGCTAGGATTAGCAGGAAAAAGCAAAAAATTTCAGAATTGCACCTTGCAATGTGGAGATATTACTGTTTGTGCATTTACAATATTCATTGATTTTTGCCATTGAAAAACATGCTTTTCATATACCAGAAATGTTTGAAGCTACTGACTGAATGAAAGGAGCTGGCATCTCACTCTCTTTGAATCTTCTTTATCATGCTAGGATTAGCAGGAAAAAGCAAAAAATTTCCGAATTGCACCTTGCAATGTGGAGATATTACTGTTTGTGCATTTACAATATTCATTGATTTTTGCCATTGAAAAACATGTTTTTCATATACCAGAAATGTTTGAAGCTACTGACTGAATGAAAGGAGCTGGCATCTCACTCTCTTTGAATCTTCTTTATCATGCTAGGATTAACAGGAAAAAGCAAAAAATTTCAGAATTGCACCTTGCAATGTGGAGATATTACTGTTTGTGCATTTACAATATTCATTGATTTTTGCCATTGAAAAACATGTTTTTCATATACCAGAAATGTTTGAAGCTACTGACTGAATGAAAGGAGCTGGCATCTCACTCTTTGAATCTTCTTTATCATGCTAGGATTAGCAGGAAAAAGCAAACAATTTCAGAATTGCACCTTGCAATGTGGAGATATTACTGTTTGTGCACTTACAATATTCATTGATTTTTGCCATTGAAAAACATGTTTTTCATATACCAGAAATGTTTGAAGCTACTGACTGAATGAAAGGAGCTGGCATCTCACTCTCTTTGAATCTTCTTTATCATGCTAGGATTAACAGGAAAAAGCTAAAAATTTCAGAATTGCACCGTGCAATGTGGAGATATTACTGTTTGTGCATTTACAATATTCATTGATTTTTGCCATTGAAAAACATGTTTTTCATATACCAGAAATGTTTGAAGCTACTGACTGAATGAAAGGAGCTGGCATCTCACTCTCTTTGAATCTTCTTTATCATGCTAGGATTAGCAGGAAAAAGCAAAAAATTTCAGAATTGCACCTTGCAATGTGGAGATATTACTGTTTGTGCATTTACAATATTCATTGATTTTTGCCATTGAAAAACATGTTTTTCATATACCAGAAATGTTTGAAGCTACTGACTGAATGAAAGGAGCTGGCATCTCACTCTCTTTGAATCTTCTTTATCATGCTAGGATTAACAGGAAAAAGCAAAAAATTTCAGAATTGCACCTTGCAATGTGGAGATATTACTGTTTGTGCATTTACAATATTCATTGATTTTTGCCATTGAAAAACATGTTTTTCATATACCAGAAATGTTTGAAGCTACTGACTGAATGAAAGGAGCTGGCATCTCACTCTCTTTGAATCTTCTTTATCATGCTAGGATTAACAGGAAAAAGCTAAAAATTTCAGAATTGCACCGTGCAATGTGGAGATATTACTGTTTGTGCATTTACAATATTCATTGATTTTTGCCATTGAAAAACATGTTTTTCATATACCAGAAATATTTGAAGCTACTGACTGAATGAAAGGAGCTGGCATCTCACTCTCTTTGAATCTTCTTTATCATGCTAGGATTAGCAGGAAAAAGCAAAAAATTTCAGAATTGCACCTTGCAATGTGGAGATATTACTGTTTGTGCATTTACAATATTCATTGATTTTTGCCATTGAAAAACATGTTTTTCATATACCAGAAATGTTTGAAGCTACTGACTGAATGAAAGGAGCTGGCATCTCACTCTCTTTGAATCTTCTGTATCATGCTAGGATTAACAGGAAAAAGCAAAAAATTTCAGAATTGCACCTTGCAATGTGGAGATATTACTGTTTGTGCATTTACAATATTCATTGATTTTTGCCATTGAAAAACATGTTTTTCATATACCAGAAATGTTTGAAGCTACTGACTGAATGAAAGGAGCTGGCATCTCACTCTCTTTGAATCTTCTTTATCATGCTAGGATTAACAGGAAAAAGCTAAAAATTTCAGAATTGCACCGTGCAATGTGGAGATATTACTGTTTGTGCATTTACAATATTCATTGATTTTTGCCATTGAAAAACATGTTTTTCATATACCAGAAATGTTTGAAGCTACTGACTGAATGAAAGGAGCTGGCATCTCACTCTCTTTGAATCTTCTTTATCATGCTAGGATTAGCAGGAAAAAGCAAAAAATTTCAGAATTGCACCTTGCAATGTGGAGATATTACTGTTTGTGCATTTACAATATTCATTGATTTTTGCCATTGAAAAACATGTTTTTCATATACCAGAAATGTTTGAAGCTACTGACTGAATGAAAGGAGCTGGCATCTCACTCTCTTTGAATCTTCTTTATCATGCTAGGATTAACAGGAAAAAGCTAAAAATTTCAGAATTGCACCGTGCAATGTGGAGATATTACTGTTTGTGCATTTACAATATTCATTGATTTTTGCCATTGAAAAACATGTTTTTCATATACCAGAAATGTTTGAAGCTACTGACTGAATGAAAGGAGCTGGCATCTCACTCTCTTTGAATCTTCTTTATCATGCTAGGATTAGCAGGAAAAAGCAAAAAATTTCAGAATTGCACCTTGCAATGTGGAGATATTACTGTTTGTGCATTTACAATATTCATTGATTTTTGCCATTGAAAAACGTCCAGAAATGTTTGAAGCTACTGACTGAATGAAAGGAGCTGGCATCTCACTCTCTTTGAATCTTCTTTATCATGCTAGGATTAACAGGAAAAAGCTAAAAATTTCAGAATTGCACCGTGCAATGTGGAGATATTACTGTTTGTGCATTTACAATATTCATTGATTTTTGCCATTGAAAAACATGTTTTTCATATACCAGAAATGTTTGAAGCTACTGACTGAATGAAAGGAGCTGGCATCTCACTCTCTTTGAATCTTCTTTATCATGCTAGGATTAGCAGGAAAAAGCAAAAAATTTCAGAATTGCACCTTGCAATGTGGAGATATTACTGTTTGTGCATTTACAATATTCATTGATTTTTGCCATTGAAAAACATGTTTTTCATATACCAGAAATGTTTGAAGCTACTGACTGAATGAAAGGAGCTGGCATCTCACTCTCTTTGAATCTTCTTTATCATGCTAGGATTAACAGGAAAAAGCAAAAAATTTCAGAATTGCACCTTGCAATGTGGAGATATTACTGTTTGTGCATTTACAATATTCATTGATTTTTGCCATTGAAAAACATGTTTTTCATATACCAGAAATGTTTGAAGCTACTGACTGAATGAAAGGAGCTGGCATCTCACTCTCTTTGAATCTTCTTTATCATGCTAGGATTAACAGGAAAAAGCTAAAAATTTCAGAATTGCACCGTGCAATGTGGAGATATTACTGTTTGTGCATTTACAATATTCATTGATTTTTGCCATTGAAAAACATGTTTTTCATATACCAGAAATGTTTGAAGCTACTGACTGAATGAAAGGAGCTGGCATCTCACTCTCTTTGAATCTTCTTTATCATTCTAGGATTAGCAGGAAAAAGCAAAAAATTTCAGAATTGCACCTTGCAATGTGGAGATATTACTGTTTGTGCATTTACAATATTCATTGATTTTTGCCATTGAAAAACATGTTTTTCATATACCAGAAATGTTTGAAGCTACTGACTGAATGAAAGGAGCTGGCATCTCACTCTCTTTGAATCTTCTTTATCATGCTAGGATTAGCAGGAAAAAGCAAAAAATTTCAGAATTGCACCTTGCAATGTGGAGATATTACTGTTTGTGCATTTACAATATTCATTGATTTTTGCCATTGAAAAACATGTTTTTCATATACCAGAAATGTTTGAAGCTACTGACTGAATGAAAGGAGCTGGCATCTCACTCTCTTTGAATCTTCTTTATCATGCTAGGATTAGCAGGAAAAAGCAAAAAATTTCAGAATTGCACCTTGCAATGTGGAGATATTACTGTTTGTGCATTTACAATATTCATTGATTTTTGCCATTTAAAAACATGTTTTTCATATACCAGAAATGTTTGAAGCTACTGACTGAATGAAAGGAGCTGGCATCTCACTCTCTTTGAATCTTCTTTATCATGCTAGGATTAGCAGGAAAAAGCAAAAAATTTCAGAATTGCACCTTGCAATGTGGAGATATTACTGTTTGTGCATTTACAATATTCATTGATTTTTGCCATTGAAAAACATGTTTTTCATATACCAAAAATGTTTGAAGCTACTGACTGAATGAAAGGAGCTGGCATCTCACTCTCTTTGAATCTTCTTTATCATGCTAGGATTAGCAGGAAAAAGCAAAAAAATTCAGAATTGCACCTTGCAATGTGGAGATATTACTGTTTGTGCATTTACAATATTCATTAATTTTTGCCATTGAAAAACGTCCAGAAATGTTTGAAGCTACTGACTGAATGAAAGGAGCTGGCATCTCACTCTCTTTGAATCTTCTTTATCATGCTAGGATTAACAGGAAAAAGCTAAAAATTTCAGAATTGCACCGTGCAATGTGGAGATATTACTGTTTGTGCATTTACAATATTCATTGATTTTTGCCATTGAAAAACATGTTTTTCATATACCAGAAATGTTTGAAGCTACTGACTGAATGAAAGGAGCTGGCATCTCACTCTCTTTGAATCTTCTTTATCATTCTAGGATTAGCAGGAAAAAGCAAAAAATTTCAGAATTGCACCTTGCAATGTGGAGATATTACTGTTTGTGCATTTACAATATTCATTGATTTTTGCCATTGAAAAACATGTTTTTCATATACCAGAAATGTTTGAAGCTACTGACTGAATGAAAGGAGCTGGCATCTCACTCTCTTTGAATCTTCTTTATCATGCTAGGATTAACAGGAAAAAGCAAAAAATTTCAGAATTGCACCTTGCAATGTGGAGATATTACTGTTTGTGCATTTACAATATTCATTGATTTTTGCCATTGAAAAACGTCCAGAAATGTTTGAAGCTACTGACTGAATGAAAGGAGCTGGCATCTCACTCTCTTTGAATCTTCTTTATCATGCTAGGATTAACAGGAAAAAGCTAAAAATTTCAGAATTGCACCGTGCAATGTGGAGATATTACTGTTTGTGCATTTACAATATTCATTGATTTTTGCCATTGAAAAACATGTTTTTCATATACCAGAAATGTTTGAAGCTACTGACTGAATGAAAGGAGCTGGCATCTCACTCTCTTTGAATCTTCTTTATCATGCTAGGATTAGCAGGAAAAAGCAAAAAATTTCAGAATTGCACCTTGCAATGTGGAGATATTACTGTTTGTGCATTTACAATATTCATTGATTTTTGCCATTGAAAAACATGTTTTTCATATACCAGAAATGTTTGAAGCTACTGACTGAATGAAAGGAGCTGGCATCTCACTCTCCTTGAATCTTCTTTATCATGCTAGGATTAACAGGAAAAAGCAAAAAATTTCAGAATTGCACCTTGCAATGTGGAGATATTAGTGTTTGTGCTTTTACAATATTCATTGATTTTTGCCATTGAAAAACATGTTTTTCATATACCAGAAATGTTTGAAGCTACTGACTGAATGAAAGGAGCTGGCATCTCACTCTCTTTGAATCTTCTTTATCATGCTAGGATTAACAGGAAAAAGCTAAAAATTTCAGAATTGCACCGTGCAATGTGGAGATATTACTGTTTGTGCATTTACAATATTCATTGATTTTTGCCATTGAAAAACATGTTTTTCATATACCAGAAATGTTTGAAGCTACTGACTGAATGAAAGGAGCTGGCATCTCACTCTCTTTGAATCTTCTTTATCATTCTAGGATTAGCAGGAAAAAGCAAAAAATTTCAGAATTGCACCTTGCAATGTGGAGATATTACTGTTTGTGCATTTACAATATTCATTGATTTTTGCCATTGAAAAACATGTTTTTCATATACCAGAAATGTTTGAAGCTACTGACTGAATGAAAGGAGCTGGCATCTCACTCTCTTTGAATCTTCTTTATCATGCTAGGATTAGCAGGAAAAAGCAAAAAATTTCAGAATTGCACCTTGCAATGTGGAGATATTACTGTTTGTGCATTTACAATATTCATTGATTTTTGCCATTGAAAAACATGTTTTTCATATACCAGAAATGTTTGAAGCTACTGACTGAATGAAAGGAGCTGGCATCTCACTCTCTTTGAATCTTCTTTATCATGCTAGGATTAGCAGGAAAAAGCAAAAAATTTCAGAATTGCACCTTGCAATGTGGAGATATTACTGTTTGTGCATTTACAATATTCATTGATTTTTGCCATTGAAAAACATGTTTTTCATATACCAGAAATGTTTGAAGCTACTGACTGAATGAAAGGAGCTGGCATCTCACTCTCTTTGAATCTTCTTTATCATGCTAGGATTAACAGGAAAAAGCAAAAAATTTCAGAATTGCACCTTGCAATGTGGAGATATTACTGTTTGTGCATTTACAATATTCATTGATTTTTGCCATTGAAAAACGTCCAGAAATGTTTGAAGCTACTGACTGAATGAAAGGAGCTGGCATCTCACTCTCTTTGAATCTTCTTTATCATGCTAGGATTAACAGGAAAAAGCAAAAAATTTCAGAATTGCACCTTGCAATGTGGAGATATTACTGTTTGTGCATTTACAATATTCATTGATTTTTGCCATTGAAAAACATGTTTTTCATATACCAGAAATGTTTGAAGCTACTGACTGAATGAAAGGAGCTGGCATCTCACTCTCTTTGAATCTTCTTTATCATGCTAGGATTAACAGGAAAAAGCAAAAAATTTCAGAATTGCACCTTGCAATGTGGAGATATTACTGTTTGTGCATTTACAATATTCATTGATTTTTGCCATTGAAAAACATGTTTTTCATATACCAGAAATGTTTGAAGCTACTGACTGAATGAAAGGAGCTGGCATCTCACTCTCTTTGAATCTTCTTTATCATGTTAGGATTAACAGGAAAAAGCTAAAAATTTCAGAATTGCACCGTGCAATGTGGAGATATTACTGTTTGTGCATTTACAATATTCATTGATTTTTGCCATTGAAAAACATGTTTTTCATATACCAGAAATGTTTGAAGCTACTGACTGAATGAAAGGAGCTGGCATCTCACTCTCTTTGAATCTTCTTTATCATTCTAGGATTAGCAGGAAAAAGCAAAAAATTTCAGAATTGCACCTTGCAATGTGGAGATATTACTGTTTGTGCATTTACAATATTCATTGATTTTTGCCATTGAAAAACATGTTTTTCATATACCAGAAATGTTTGAAGCTACTGACTGAATGAAAGGAGCTGGCATCTCACTCTCTTTGAATCTTCTTTATCATGCTAGGATTAACAGGAAAAAGCTAAAAATTTCAGAATTGCACCGTGCAATGTGGAGATATTACTGTTTGTGCATTTACAATATTCATTGATTTTTGCCATTGAAAAACATGTTTTTCATATACCAGAAATGTTTGAAGCTACTGACTGAATGAAAGGAGCTGGCATCTCACTCTCTTTGAATCTTCTTTATCATGCTAGGATTAGCAGGAAAAAGCAAAAAATTTCAGAATTGCACCTTGCAATGTGGAGTTATTACTGTTTGTGCATTTACAATATTCATTGATTTTTGCCATTGAAAAACGTCCAGAAATGTTTGAAGCTACTGACTGAATGAAAGGAGCTGGCATCTCACTCTCTTTGAATCTTCTTTATCATGCTAGGATTAGCAGGAAAAAGCAAAAAATTTCAGAATTGCACCTTGCAATGTGGAGATATTACTGTTTGTGCATTTACAATATTCATTGATTTTTGCCATTGAAAAACATGTTTTTCATATACCAGAGATGTTTGAAGCTACTGACTGAATGAAAGGAGCTGGCATCTCACTCTCTTTGAATCTTCTTTATCATGCTAGGATTAACAGGAAAAAGCAAAAAATTTCAGAATTGCACCTTGCAATGTGGAGATATTACTGTTTGTGGATTTACAATATTCATTGATTTTTGCCATTGAAAAACATGTTTTTCATATACCAGAAATGTTTGAAGCTACTGACTGAATGAAAGGAGCTGGCATCTCACTCTCTTTGAATCTTCTTTATCATGCTAGGATTAACAGGAAAAAGCAAAAAATTTCAGAATTGCACCTTGCAATGTGGAGATATTACTGTTTGTGCATTTACAATATTCATTGATTTTTGCCATTGAAAAACGTCCAGAAATGTTTGAAGCTACTGACTGAATGAAAGGAGCTGGCATCTCACTCTCTTTGAATCTTCTTTATCATGCTAGGATTAACAGGAAAAAGCTAAAAATTTCAGAATTGCACCGTGCAATGTGGAGATATTACTGTTTGTGCATTTACAATATTCATTGATTTTTGCCATTGAAAAACATGTTTTTCATATACCAGAAATGTTTGAAGCTACTGACTGAATGAAAGGAGCTGGCATCTCACTCTCTTTGAATCTTCTTTATCATGCTAGGATTAGCAGGAAAAAGCAAAAAATTTCAGAATTGCACCTTGCAATGTGGAGATATTACTGTTTGTGCATTTACAATATTCATTGATTTTTGCCATTGAAAAACATGTTTTTCATATACCAGAAATGTTTGAAGCTACTGACTGAATGAAAGGAGCTGGCATCTCACTCTCTTTGAATCTTCTTTATCATGCTAGGATTAACAGGAAAAAGCAAAAAATTTCAGAATTGCACCTTGCAATGTGGAGATATTACTGTTTGTGCATTTACAATATTCATTGATTTTTGCCATTGAAAAACATGTTTTTCATATACCAGAAATGTTTGAAGCTACTGACTGAATGAAAGGAGCTGGCATCTCACTCTCTTTGAATCTTCTTTATCATGCTAGGATTAACAGGAAAAAGCTAAAAATTTCAGAATTGCACCGTGCAATGTGGAGATATTACTGTTTGTGCATTTACAATATTCATTGATTTTTGCCATTGAAAAACATGTTTTTCATATACCAGAAATGTTTGAAGCTACTGACTGAATGAAAGGAGCTGGCATCTCACTCTCTTTGAATCTTCTTTATCATTCTAGGATTAGCAGGAAAAAGCAAAAAATTTCAGAATTGCACCTTGCAATGTGGAGATATTACTGTTTGTGCATTTACAATATTCATTGATTTTTGCCATTGAAAAACATGTTTTTCATATACCAGAAATGTTTGAAGCTACTGACTGAATGAAAGGAGCTGGCATCTCACTCTCTTTGAATCTTCTTTATCATGCTAGGATTAACAGGAAAAAGCTAAAAATTTCAGAATTGCACCGTGCAATGTGGAGATATTACTGTTTGTGCATTTACAATATTCATTGATTTTTGCCATTGAAAAACATGTTTTTCATATACCAGAAATGTTTGAAGCTACTGACTGAATGAAAGGAGCTGGCATCTCACTCTCTTTGAATTTTCTTTATCATGCTAGGATTAGCAGGAAAAAGCAAAAAATTTCAGAATTGCACCTTGCAATGTGGAGTTATTACTGTTTGTGCATTTACAATATTCATTGATTTTTGCCATTGAAAAACGTCCAGAAATGTTTGAAGCTACTGACTGAATGAAAGGAGCTGGCATCTCACTCTCTTTGAATCTTCTTTATCATGCTAGGATTAGCAGGAAAAAGCAAAAAATTTCAGAATTGCACCTTGCAATGTGGAGATATTACTGTTTGTGCATTTACAATATTCATTGATTTTTGCCATTGAAAAACATGTTTTTCATATACCAGAAATGTTTGAAGCTACTGACTGAATGAAAGGAGCTGGCATCTCACTCTCTTTGAATCTTCTTTATCATGCTAGGATTAGCAGGAAAAAGCAAAAAATTTCCGAATTGCACCTTGCAATGTGGAGATATTACTGTTTGTGCATTTACAATATTCATTGATTTTTGCCATTGAAAAACATGTTTTTCATATACCAGAAATGTTTGAAGCTACTGACTGAATGAAAGGAGCTGGCATCTCACTCTCTTTGAATCTTCTTTATCATGCTAGGATTAGCAGGATAAAGCAAAAAATTTCAGAATTGCACCTTGCAATGTGGAGATATTACTGTTTGTGCATTTACAATATTCATTGATTTTTGCCATTGAAAAACATGTTTTTCATATACCAGAAATGTTTGAAGCTACTGACTGAATGAAAGGAGCTGGCATCTCACTCTCTTTGAATCTTCTTTATCATGCTAGGATTAACAGGAAAAAGCAAAAAATTTCAGAATTGCACCTTGCAATGTGGAGATATTACTGTTTGTGCATTTACAATATTCATTGATTTTTGCCATTGAAAAACGTCCAGAAATGTTTGAAGCTACTGACTGAATGAAAGGAGCTGGCATCTCACTCTCTTTGAATCTTCTTTATCATGCTAGGATTAGCAGGAAAAAGCAAAAAATTTCAGAATTGCACCTTGCAATGTGGAGATATTACTGTTTGTGCATTTACAATATTCATTGATTTTTGCCATTGAAAAACATGTTTTTCATATACCAGAAATGTTTGAAGCTACTGACTGAATGAAAGGAGCTGGCATCTCACTCTTTGAATCTTCTTTATCATGCTAGGATTAGCAGGAAAAAGCAAACAATTTCAGAATTGCACCTTGCAATGTGGAGATATTACTGTTTGTGCATTTACAATATTCATTGATTTTTGCCATTGAAAAACATGTTTTTCATATACCAGAAATGTTTGAAGCTACTGACTGAATGAAAGGAGCTGGCATCTCACTCTCTTTGAATCTTCTTTATCATGCTAGGATTAACAGGAAAAAGCTAAAAATTTCAGAATTGCACCGTGCAATGTGGAGATATTACTGTTTGTGCATTTACAATATTCATTGATTTTTGCCATTGAAAAACATGTTTTTCATATACCAGAAATGTTTGAAGCTACTGACTGAATGAAAGGAGCTGGCATCTCACTCTCTTTGAATCTTCTTTATCATGCTAGGATTAGCAGGAAAAAGCAAAAAATTTCAGAATTGCACCTTGCAATGTGGAGATATTACTGTTTGTGCATTTACAATATTCATTGATTTTTGCCATTGAAAAACATGTTTTTCATATACCAGAAATGTTTGAAGCTACTGACTGAATGAAAGGAGCTGGCATCTCACTCTCTTTGAATCTTCTTTATCATGCTAGGATTAACAGGAAAAAGCAAAAAATTTCAGAATTGCACCTTGCAATGTGGAGATATTACTGTTTGTGCATTTACAATATTCATTGATTTTTGCCATTGAAAAACATGTTTTTCATATACCAGAAATGTTTGAAGCTACTGACTGAATGAAAGGAGCTGGCATCTCACTCTCTTTGAATCTTCTTTATCATGCTAGGATTAACAGGAAAAAGCAAAAAATTTCAGAATTGCACCTTGCAATGTGGAGATATTACTGTTTGTGCATTTACAATATTCATTGATTTTTGCCATTGAAAAACGTCCAGAAATGTTTGAAGCTACTGACTGAATGAAAGGAGCTGGCATCTCACTCTCTTTGAATCTTCTTTATCATGCTAGGATTAACAGGAAAAAGCTAAAAATTTCAGAATTGCACCGTGCAATGTGGAGATATTACTGTTTGTGCATTTACAATATTCATTGATTTTTGCCATTGAAAAACATGTTTTTCATATACCAGAAATATTTGAAGCTACTGACTGAATGAAAGGAGCTGGCATCTCACTCTCTTTGAATCTTCTTTATCATGCTAGGATTAGCAGGAAAAAGCAAAAAATTTCAGAATTGCACCTTGCAATGTGGAGATATTACTGTTTGTGCATTTACAATATTCATTGATTTTTGCCATTGTAAAACATGTTTTTCATATACCAGAAATGTTTGAAGCTACTGACTGAATGAAAGGAGCTGGCATCTCACTCTCTTTGAATCTTCTTTATCATGCTAGGATTAACAGGAAAAAGCTAAAAATTTCAGAATTGCACCTTGCAATGTGGAGATATTACTGTTTGTGCATTTACAATATTCATTGATTTTTGCCATTGAAAAACATGTTTTTCATATACCAGAAATGTTTGAAGCTACTGACTGAATGAAAGGAGCTGGCATCTCACTCTCTTTGAATCTTCTTTATCATGCTAGGATTAGCAGGAAAAAGCAAAAAATTTCAGAATTGCACCTTGCAATGTGGAGATATTACTGTTTGTGCATTTACAATATTCATTGATTTTTGCCATTGAAAAACATGTTTTTCATATACCAGAAATGTTTGAAGCTACTGACTGAATGAAAGGAGCTGGCATCTCACTCTCTTTGAATCTTCTTTATCATGCTAGGATTAACAGGAAAAAGCAAAAAATTTCAGAATTGCACCTTGCAATGTGGAGATATTACTGTTTGTGCATTTACAATATTCATTGATTTTTGCCATTGAAAAACATGTTTTTCATATACCAGAAATGTTTGAAGCTACTGACTGAATGAAAGGAGCTGGCATCTCACTCTCTTTGAATCTTCTTTATCATGCTAGGATTAACAGGAAAAAGCTAAAAATTTCAGAATTGCACGGTGCAATGTGGAGATATTACTGTTTGTGCATTTACAATATTCATTGATTTTTGCCATTGAAAAACATGTTTTTCATATACCAGAAATGTTTGAAGCTACTGACTGAATGAAAGGAGCTGGCATCTCACTCTCTTTGAATCTTCTTTATCATTCTAGGATTAGCAGGAAAAAGCAAAAAATTTCAGAATTGCACCTTGCAATGTGGAGATATTACTGTTTGTGCATTTACAATATTCATTGATTTTTGCCATTGAAAAACATGTTTTTCATATACCAGAAATGTTTGAAGCTACTGACTGAATGAAAGGAGCTGGCATCTCACTCTCTTTGAATCTTCTTTATCATGCTAGGATTAACAGGAAAAAGCTAAAAATTTCAGAATTGCACCGTGCAATGTGGAGATATTACTGTTTGTGCATTTACAATATTCATTGATTTTTGCCATTGAAAAACATGTTTTTCATATACCAGAAATGTTTGAAGCTACTGACTGAATGAAAGGAGCTGGCATCTCACTCTCTTTGAATCTTCTTTATCATGCTAGGATTAGCAGGAAAAAGCAAAAAATTTCAGAATTGCACCTTGCAATGTGGAGTTATTACTGTTTGTGCATTTACAATATTCATTGATTTTTGCCATTGAAAAACGTCCAGAAATGTTTGAAGCTACTGACTGAATGAAAGGAGCTGGCATCTCACTCTCTTTGAATCTTCTTTATCATGCTAGGATTAGCAGGAAAAAGCAAAAAATTTCAGAATTGCACCTTGCAATGTGGAGATATTACTGTTTGTGCATTTACAATATTCATTGATTTTTGCCATTGAAAAACATGTTTTTCATATACCAGAAATGTTTGAAGCTACTGACTGAATGAAAGGAGCTGGCATCTCACTCTCTTTGAATCTTCTTTATCATGCTAGGATTAGCAGGAAAAAGCAAAAAATTTCCGAATTGCACCTTGCAATGTGGAGATATTACTGTTTGTGCATTTACAATATTCATTGATTTTTGCCATTGAAAAACATGTTTTTCATATACCAGAAATGTTTGAAGCTACTGACTGAATGAAAGGAGCTGGCATCTCACTCTCTTTGAATCTTCTTTATCATGCTAGGATTAGCAGGATAAAGCAAAAAATTTCAGAATTGCACCTTGCAATGTGGAGATATTACTGTTTGTGCATTTACAATATTCATTGATTTTTGCCATTGAAAAACATGTTTTTCATATACCAGAAATGTTTGAAGCTACTGACTGAATGAAAGGAGCTGGCATCTCACTCTCTTTGAATCTTCTTTATCAAGCTAGGATTAACAGGAAAAAGCAAAAAATTTCAGAATTGCACCTTGCAATGTGGAGATATTACTGTTTGTGCATTTACAATATTCATTGATTTTTGCCATTGAAAAACGTCCAGAAATGTTTGAAGCTACTGACTGAATGAAAGGAGCTGGCATCTCACTCTCTTTGAATCTTCTTTATCATGCTAGGATTAGCAGGAAAAAGCAAAAAATTTCAGAATTGCACCTTGCAATGTGGAGATATTACTGTTTGTGCATTTACAATATTCATTGATTTTTGCCATTGAAAAACATGTTTTTCATATACCAGAAATGTTTGAAGCTACTGACTGAATGAAAGGAGCTGGCATCTCACTCTTTGAATCTTCTTTATCATGCTAGGATTAGCAGGAAAAAGCAAACAATTTCAGAATTGCACCTTGCAATGTGGAGATATTACTGTTTGTGCATTTACAATATTCATTGATTTTTGCCATTGAAAAACATGTTTTTCATATACCAGAAATGTTTGAAGCTACTGACTGAATGAAAGGAGCTGGAATCTCACTCTCTTTGAATCTTCTTTATCATGCTAGGATTAACAGGAAAAAGCTAAAAATTTCAGAATTGCACCGTGCAATGTGGAGATATTACTGTTTGTGCATTTACAATATTCATTGATTTTTGCCATTGAAAAACATGTTTTTCATATACCAGAAATGTTTGAAGCTACTGACTGAATGAAAGGAGCTGGCATCTCACTCTCTTTGAATCTTCTTTATCATGCTAGGATTAGCAGGAAAAAGCAAAAAATTTCAGAATTGCACCTTGCAATGTGGAGATATTACTGTTTGTGCATTTACAATATTCATTGATTTTTGCCATTGAAAAACATGTTTTTCATATACCAGAAATGTTTGAAGCTACTGACTGAATGAAAGGAGCTGGCATCTCACTCTCTTTGAATCTTCTTTATCATGCTAGGATTAACAGGAAAAAGCAAAAAATTTCAGAATTGCACCTTGCAATGTGGAGATATTACTGTTTGTGCATTTACAATATTCATTGATTTTTGCCATTGAAAAACATGTTTTTCATATACCAGAAATGTTTGAAGCTACTGACTGAATGAAAGGAGCTGGCATCTCACTCTCTTTGAATCTTCTTTATCATGGTAGGATTAACAGGAAAAAGCAAAAAATTTCAGAATTGCACCTTGCAATGTGGAGATATTACTGTTTGTGCATTTACAATATTCATTGATTTTTGCCATTGAAAAACGTCCAGAAATGTTTGAAGCTACTGACTGAATGAAAGGAGCTGGCATCTCACTCTCTTTGAATCTTCTTTATCATGCTAGGATTAACAGGAAAAAGCTAAAAATTTCAGAATTGCACCGTGCAATGTGGAGATATTACTGTTTGTGCATTTACAATATTCATTGATTTTTGCCATTGAAAAACATGTTTTTCATATACCAGAAATATTTGAAGCTACTGACTGAATGAAAGGAGCTGGCATCTCACTCTCTTTGAATCTTCTTTATCATGCTAGGATTAGCAGGAAAAAGCAAAAAATTTCAGAATTGCACCTTGCAATGTGGAGATATTACTGTTTGTGCATTTACAATATTCATTGATTTTTGCCATTGAAAAACATGTTTTTCATATACCAGAAATGTTTGAAGCTACTGACTGAATGAAAGGAGCTGGCATCTCACTCTCTTTGAATCTTCTTTATCATGCTAGGATTAACAGGAAAAAGCAAAAAATTTCAGAATTGCACCTTGCAATGTGGAGATATTACTCTTTGTGCATTTACAATATTCATTGATTTTTGCTATTGAAAAACATGTTTTTCATATACCAGAAATGTTTAAAGCTACTGACTGAATGAAAGGAGCTGGCATCTCACTCTCTTTGAATCTTCTTTATCATGCTAGGATTAACAGGAAAAAGCTAAAAATTTCAGAATTGCACCGTGCAATGTGGAGATATTACTGTTTGTGCATTTACAATATTCATTGATTTTTGCCATTGAAAAACATGTTTTTCATATACCAGAAATGTTTGAAGCTACTGACTGAATGAAAGGAGCTGGCATCTCACTCTCTTTGAATCTTCTTTATCATGCTAGGATTAGCAGGAAAAAGCAAAAAATTTCAGAATTGCACCTTGCAATGTGGAGATATTACTGTTTGTGCATTTACAATATTCATTGATTTTTGCCATTGAAAAACATGTTTTTCATATACCAGAAATGTTTGAAGCTACTGACTGAATGAAAGGAGCTGGCATCTCACTCTCTTTGAATCTTCTTTATCATGCTAGGATTAACAGGAAAAAGCTAAAAATTTCAGAATTGCACCGTGCAATGTGGAGATATTACTGTTTGTGCATTTACAATATTCATTGATTTTTGCCATTGAAAAACATGTTTTTCATATACCAGAAATGTTTGAAGCTACTGACTGAATGAAAGGAGCTGGCATCTCACTCTCTTTGAATCTTCTTTATCATGCTAGGATTAGCAGGAAAAAGCAAAAAATTTCAGAATTGCACCTTGCAATGTGGAGATATTACTGTTTGTGCATTTACAATATTCATTGATTTTTGCCATTGAAAAACATGTTTTTCATATACCAGAAATGTTTGAAGCTACTGACTGAATGAAAGGAGCTGGCATCTCACTCTCTTTGAATCTTCTTTATCATGCTAGGATTAACAGGAAAAAGCAAAAAATTTCAGAATTGCACCTTGCAATGTGGAGATATTACTGTTTGTGCATTTACAATATTCATTGATTTTTGCCATTGAAAAACATGTTTTTCATATACCAGAAATGTTTGAAGCTACTGACTGAATGAAAGGAGCTGGCATCTCACTCTCTTTGAATCTTCTTTATCATGCTAGGATTAACAGGAAAAAGCTAAAAATTTCAGAATTGCACCGTGCAATGTGGAGATATTACTGTTTGTGCATTTACAATATTCATTGATTTTTGCCATTGAAAAACATGTTTTTCATATACCAGAAATGTTTGAAGCTACTGACTGAATGAAAGGAGCTGGCATCTCACTCTCTTTGAATCTTCTTTATCATGCTAGGATTAGCAGGAAAAAGCAAAAAATTTCAGAATTGCACCTTGCAATGTGGAGATATTACTGTTTGTGCATTTACAATATTCATTGATTTTTGCCATTGAAAAACATGTTTTTCATATACCAGAAATGTTTGAAGCTACTGACTGAATGAAAGGAGCTGGCATCTCACTCTCTTTGAATCTTCTTTATCATGCTAGGATTAGCAGGAAAAAGCAAAAAATTTCAGAATTGCACCTTGCAATGTGGAGATATTACTGTTTGTGCATTTACAATATTCATTAATTTTTGCCATTGAAAAACGTCCAGAAATGTTTGAAGCTACTGACTGAATGAAAGGAGCTGGCATCTCACTCTCTTTGAATCTTCTTTATCATGCTAGGATTAACAGGAAAAAGCTAAAAATTTCAGAATTGCACCGTGCAATGTGGAGATATTACTGTTTGTGCATTTACAATATTCATTGATTTTTGCCATTGAAAAACATGTTTTTCATATACCAGAAATGTTTGAAGCTACTGACTGAATGAAAGGAGCTGGCATCTCACTCTCTTTGAATCTTCTTTATCATGCTAGGATTAGCAGGAAAAAGCAAAAAATTTCAGAATTGCACCTTGCAATGTGGAGATATTACTGTTTGTGCATTTACAATATTCATTGATTTTTGCCATTGAAAAACATGTTTTTCATATACCAGAAATGTTTGAAGCTACTGACTGAATGAAAGGAGCTGGCATCTCACTCTCTTTGAATCTTCTTTATCATGCTAGGATTAACAGGAAAAAGCAAAAAATTTCAGAATTGCACCTTGCAATGTGGAGATATTACTGTTTGTGCATTTACAATATTCATTGATTTTTGCCATTGAAAAACATGTTTTTCATATACCAGAAATGTTTGAAGCTACTGACTGAATGAAAGGAGCTGGCATCTCACTCTCTTTGAATCTTCTTTATCATGGTAGGATTAACAGGAAAAAGCAAAAAATTTCAGAATTGCACCTTGCAATGTGGAGATATTACTGTTTGTGCATTTACAATATTCATTGATTTTTGCCATTGAAAAACGTCCAGAAATGTTTGAAGCTACTGACTGAATGAAAGGAGCTGGCATCTCACTCTCTTTGAATCTTCTTTATCATGCTAGGATTAACAGGAAAAAGCTAAAAATTTCAGAATTGCACCGTGCAATGTGGAGATATTACTGTTTGTGCATTTACAATATTCATTGATTTTTGCCATTGAAAAACATGTTTTTCATATACCAGAAATATTTGAAGCTACTGACTGAATGAAAGGAGCTGGCATCTCACTCTCTTTGAATCTTCTTTATCATGCTAGGATTAGCAGGAAAAAGCAAAAAATTTCAGAATTGCACCTTGCAATGTGGAGATATTACTGTTTGTGCATTTACAATATTCATTGATTTTTGCCATTGAAAAACATGTTTTTCATATACCAGAAATGTTTGAAGCTACTGACTGAATGAAAGGAGCTGGCATCTCACTCTCTTTGAATCTTCTTTATCATGCTAGGATTAACAGGAAAAAGCAAAAAATTTCAGAATTGCACCTTGCAATGTGGAGATATTACTCTTTGTGCATTTACAATATTCATTGATTTTTGCTATTGAAAAACATGTTTTTCATATACCAGAAATGTTTAAAGCTACTGACTGAATGAAAGGAGCTGGCATCTCACTCTCTTTGAATCTTCTTTATCATGCTAGGATTAACAGGAAAAAGCTAAAAATTTCAGAATTGCACCGTGCAATGTGGAGATATTACTGTTTGTGCATTTACAATATTCATTGATTTTTGCCATTGAAAAACATGTTTTTCATATACCAGAAATGTTTGAAGCTACTGACTGAATGAAAGGAGCTGGCATCTCACTCTCTTTGAATCTTCTTTATCATGCTAGGATTAGCAGGAAAAAGCAAAAAATTTCAGAATTGCACCTTGCAATGTGGAGATATTACTGTTTGTGCATTTACAATATTCATTGATTTTTGCCATTGAAAAACATGTTTTTCATATACCAGAAATGTTTGAAGCTACTGACTGAATGAAAGGAGCTGGCATCTCACTCTCTTTGAATCTTCTTTATCATGCTAGGATTAACAGGAAAAAGCTAAAAATTTCAGAATTGCACCGTGCAATGTGGAGATATTACTGTTTGTGCATTTACAATATTCATTGATTTTTGCCATTGAAAAACATGTTTTTCATATACCAGAAATGTTTGAAGCTACTGACTGAATGAAAGGAGCTGGCATCTCACTCTCTTTGAATCTTCTTTATCATGCTAGGATTAGCAGGAAAAAGCAAAAAATTTCAGAATTGCACCTTGCAATGTGGAGATATTACTGTTTGTGCATTTACAATATTCATTGATTTTTGCCATTGAAAAACATGTTTTTCATATACCAGAAATGTTTGAAGCTACTGACTGAATGAAAGGAGCTGGCATCTCACTCTCTTTGAATCTTCTTTATCATGCTAGGATTAACAGGAAAAAGCAAAAAATTTCAGAATTGCACCTTGCAATGTGGAGATATTACTGTTTGTGCATTTACAATATTCATTGATTTTTGCCATTGAAAAACATGTTTTTCATATACCAGAAATGTTTGAAGCTACTGACTGAATGAAAGGAGCTGGCATCTCACTCTCTTTGAATCTTCTTTATCATGCTAGGATTAACAGGAAAAAGCTAAAAATTTCAGAATTGCACCGTGCAATGTGGAGATATTACTGTTTGTGCATTTACAATATTCATTGATTTTTGCCATTGAAAAACATGTTTTTCATATACCAGAAATGTTTGAAGCTACTGACTGAATGAAAGGAGCTGGCATCTCACTCTCTTTGAATCTTCTTTATCATGCTAGGATTAGCAGGAAAAAGCAAAAAATTTCAGAATTGCACCTTGCAATGTGGAGATATTACTGTTTGTGCATTTACAATATTCATTGATTTTTGCCATTGAAAAACATGTTTTTCATATACCAGAAATGTTTGAAGCTACTGACTGAATGAAAGGAGCTGGCATCTCACTCTCTTTGAATCTTCTTTATCATGCTAGGATTAGCAGGAAAAAGCAAAAAATTTCAGAATTGCACCTTGCAATGTGGAGATATTACTGTTTGTGCATTTACAATATTCATTAATTTTTGCCATTGAAAAACGTCCAGAAATGTTTGAAGCTACTGACTGAATGAAAGGAGCTGGCATCTCACTCTCTTTGAATCTTCTTTATCATGCTAGGATTAACAGGAAAAAGCTAAAAATTTCAGAATTGCACCGTGCAATGTGGAGATATTACTGTTTGTGCATTTACAATATTCATTGATTTTTGCCATTGAAAAACATGTTTTTCATATACCAGAAATGTTTGAAGCTACTGACTGAATGAAAGGAGCTGGCATCTCACTCTCTTTGAATCTTCTTTATCATGCTAGGATTAGCAGGAAAAAGCAAAAAATTTCAGAATTGCACCTTGCAATGTGGAGATATTACTGTTTGTGCATTTACAATATTCATTGATTTTTGCCATTGAAAAACATGTTTTTCATATACCAGAAATGTTTGAAGCTACTGACTGAATGAAAGGAGCTGGCATCTCACTCTCTTTGAATCTTCTTTATCATGCTAGGATTAACAGGAAAAAGCAAAAAATTTCAGAATTGCACCTTGCAATGTGGAGATATTACTGTTTGTGCATTTACAATATTCATTGATTTTTGCCATTGAAAAACATGTTTTTCATATACCAGAAATGTTTGAAGCTACTGACTGAATGAAAGGAGCTGGCATCTCACTCTCTTTGAATCTTCTTTATCATGCTAGGATTAACAGGAAAAAGCTAAAAATTTCAGAATTGCACCGTGCAATGTGGAGATATTACTGTTTGTGCATTTACAATATTCATTGATTTTTGCCATTGAAAAACATGTTTTTCATATACCAGAAATGTTTGAAGCTACTGACTGAATGAAAGGAGCTGGCATCTCACTCTCTTTGAATCTTCTTTATCATGCTAGGATTAGCAGGAAAAAGCAAAAAATTTCAGAATTGCACCTTGCAATGTGGAGATATTACTGTTTGTGCATTTACAATATTCATTAATTTTTGCCATTGAAAAACGTCCAGAAATGTTTGAAGCTACTGACTGAATGAAAGGAGCTGGCATCTCACTCTCTTTGAATCTTCTTTATCATGCTAGGATTAACAGGAAAAAGCTAAAAATTTCAGAATTGCACCGTGCAATGTGGAGATATTACTGTTTGTGCATTTACAATATTCATTGATTTTTGCCATTGAAAAACATGTTTTTCATATACCAGAAATGTTTGAAGCTACTGACTGAATGAAAGGAGCTGGCATCTCACTCTCTTTGAATCTTCTTTATCATGCTAGGATTAACAGGAAAAAGCAAAAAATTTCAGAATTGCACCTTGCAATGTGGAGATATTACTGTTTGTGCATTTACAATATTCATTGATTTTTGCCATTGAAAAACATGTTTTTCATATACCAGAAATGTTTGAAGCTACTGACTGAATGAAAGGAGCTGGCATCTCACTCTCTTTGAATCTTATTTATCATGCTAGGATTAACAGGAAAAAGCTAAAAATTTCAGAATTGCACCGTGCAATGTGGAGATATTACTGTTTGTGCATTTACAATATTCATTGATTTTTGCCATTGAAAAACATGTTTTTCATATACCAGAAATATTTGAAGCTACTGACTGAATGAAAGGAGCTGGCATCTCACTCTCTTTGAATCTTCTTTATCATGCTAGGATTAGCAGGAAAAAGCAAAAAATTTCAGAATTGCACCTTGCAATGTGGAGATATTACTGTTTGTGCATTTACAATATTCATTGATTTTTGCCATTGAAAAACATGTTTTTCATATACCAGAAATGTTTGAAGCTACTGACTGAATGAAAGGAGCTGGCATCTCACTCTCTTTGAATCTTCTTTATCATGCTAGGATTAACAGGAAAAAGCTAAAAATTTCAGAATTGCACCGTGCAATGTGGAGATATTACTGTTTGTGCATTTACAATATTCATTGATTTTTGCCATTGAAAAACATGTTTTTCATATACCAGAAATGTTTGAAGCTACTGACTGAATGAAAGGAGCTGGCATCTCACTCTCTTTGAATCTTCTTTATCATGCTAGGATTAGCAGGAAAAAGCAAAAAATTTCAGAATTGCACCTTGCAATGTGGAGATATTACTGTTTGTGCATTTACAATATTCATTGATTTTTGCCATTGAAAAACATGTTTTTCATATACCAGAAATGTTTGAAGCTACTGACTGAATGAAAGGAGCTGGCATCTCACTCTCTTTGAATCTTCTTTATCATGCTAGGATTAACAGGAAAAAGCAAAAAATTTCAGAATTGCACCTTGCAATGTGGAGATATTACTGTTTGTGCATTTACAATATTCATTGATTTTTGCCATTGAAAAACATGTTTTTCATATACCAGAAATGTTTGAAGCTACTGACTGAATGAAAGGAGCTGGCATCTCACTCTCTTTGAATCTTCTTTATCATGCTAGGATTAACAGGAAAAAGCTAAAAATTTCAGAATTGCACCGTGCAATGTGGAGATATTACTGTTTGTGCATTTACAATATTCATTGATTTTTGCCATTGAAAAACATGTTTTTCATATACCAGAAATGTTTGAAGCTACTGACTGAATGAAAGGAGCTGGCATCTCACTCTCTTTGAATCTTCTTTATCATGCTAGGATTAGCAGGAAAAAGCAAAACATTTCAGAATTGCACCTTGCAATGTGGAGATATTACTGTTTGTGCATTTACAATATTCATTAATTTTTGCCATTGAAAAACGTCCAGAAATGTTTGAAGCTACTGACTGAATGAAAGGAGCTGGCATCTCACTCTCTTTGAATCTTCTTTATCATGCTAGGATTAACAGGAAAAAGCTAAAAATTTCAGAATTGCACCGTGCAATGTGGAGATATTACTGTTTGTGCATTTACAATATTCATTGATTTTTGCCATTGAAAAACATGTTTTTCATATACCAGAAATGTTTGAAGCTACTGACTGAATGAAAGGAGCTGGCATCTCACTCTCTTTGAATCTTCTTTATCATGCTAGGATTAACAGGAAAAAGCAAAAAATTTCAGAATTGCACCTTGCAATGTGGAGATATTACTGTTTGTGCATTTACAATATTCATTGATTTTTGCCATTGAAAAACATGTTTTTCATATACCAGAAATGTTTGAAGCTACTGACTGAATGAAAGGAGCTGGCATCTCACTCTCTTTGAATCTTATTTATCATGCTAGGATTAACAGGAAAAAGCTAAAAATTTCAGAATTGCACCGTGCAATGTGGAGATATTACTGTTTGTGCATTTACAATATTCATTGATTTTTGCCATTGAAAAACATGTTTTTCATATACCAGAAATGTTTGAAGCTACTGACTGAATGAAAGGAGCTGGCATCTCACTCTCTTTGAATCTTCTTTATCATGCTAGGATTAGCAGGAAAAAGCAAAAAATTTCAGAATTGCACCTTGCAATGTGGAGATATTACTGTTTGTGCATTTACAATATTCATTGATTTTTGCCATTGAAAAACATGTTTTTCATATACCAGAAATGTTTGAAGCTACTGACTGAATGAAAGGAGCTGGCATCTCACTCTCTTTGAATCTTCTTTATCATGCTAGGATTAACAGGAAAAAGCTAAAAATTTCAGAATTGCACCGTGCAATGTGGAGATATTACTGTTTGTGCATTTACAATATTCATTGATTTTTGCCATTGAAAAACATGTTTTTCATATACCAGAAATGTTTGAAGCTACTGACTGAATGAAAGGAGCTGGCATCTCACTCTCTTTGAATCTTCTTTATCATGCTAGGATTAGCAGGAAAAAGCAAAAAATTTCAGAATTGCACCTTGCAATGTGGAGATATTACTGTTTGTGCATTTACAATATTCATTGATTTTTGCCATTGAAAAACATGTTTTTCATATACCAGAAATGTTTGAAGCTACTGACTGAATGAAAGGAGCTGGCATCTCACTCTCTTTGAATCTTCTTTATCATGCTAGGATTAACAGGAAAAAGCAAAAAATTTCAGAATTGCACCTTGCAATGTGGAGATATTACTGTTTGTGCATTTACAATATTCATTGATTTTTGCCATTGAAAAACATGTTTTTCATATACCAGAAATGTTTGAAGCTACTGACTGAATGAAAGGAGCTGGCATCTCACTCTCTTTGAATCTTCTTTATCATGCTAGGATTAACAGGAAAAAGCTAAAAATTTCAGAATTGCACCGTGCAATGTGGAGATATTACTGTTTGTGCATTTACAATATTCATTGATTTTTGCCATTGAAAAACATGTTTTTCATATACCAGAAATGTTTGAAGCTAATGACTGAATGAAAGGAGCTGGCATCTCACTCTCTTTGAATCTTCTTTATCATGCTAGGATTAGCAGGAAAAAGCAAAAAATTTCAGAATTGCACCTTGCAATGTGGAGATATTACTGTTTGTGCATTTACAATATTCATTGATTTTTGCCATTGAAAAACATGTTTTTCATATACCAGAAATGTTTGAAGCTACTGACTGAATGAAAGGAGCTGGCATCTCACTCTCTTTGAATCTTCTTTATCATGCTAGGATTAGCAGGAAAAAGCAAAAAATTTCAGAATTGCACCTTGCAATGTGGAGATATTACTGTTTGTGCATTTACAATATTCATTAATTTTTGCCATTGAAAAACGTCCAGAAATGTTTGAAGCTACTGACTGAATGAAAGGAGCTGGCATCTCACTCTCTTTGAATCTTCTTTATCATGCTAGGATTAACAGGAAAAAGCTAAAAATTTCAGAATTGCACCGTGCAATGTGGAGATATTACTGTTTGTGCATTTACAATATTCATTGATTTTTGCCATTGAAAAACATGTTTTTCATATACCAGAAATGTTTGAAGCTACTGACTGAATGAAAGGAGCTGGCATCTCACTCTCTTTGAATCTTCTTTATCATGCTAGGATTAGCAGGAAAAAGCAAACAATTTCAGAATTGCACCTTGCAATGTGGAGATATTACTGTTTGTGCATTTACAATATTCATTGATTTTTGCCATTGAAAAACATGTTTTTCATATACCAGAAATGTTTGAAGCTACTGACTGAATGAAAGGAGCTGGCATCTCACTCTCTTTGAATCTTCTTTATCATGCTAGGATTAACAGGAAAAAGTTAAAAATTTCAGAATTGCACCGTGCAATGTGGAGATATTACTGTTTGTGCATTTACAATATTCATTGATTTTTGCCATTGAAAAACATGTTTTTCATATACCAGAAATGTTTGAAGCTACTGACTGAATGAAAGGAGCTGGCATCTCACTCTCTTTGAATCTTCTTTATCATGCTAGGATTAGCAGGAAAAAGCAAAAAATTTCAGAATTGCACCTTGCAATGTGGAGATATTACTGTTTGTGCATTTACAATATTCATTGATTTTTGCCATTGAAAAACATGTTTTTCATATACCAGAAATGTTTGAAGCTACTGACTGAATGAAAGGAGCTGGCATCTCACTCTCTTTGAATCTTCTTTATCATGCTAGGATTAACAGGAAAAAGCAAAAAATTTCAGAATTGCACCTTGCAATGTGGAGATATTACTGTTTGTGCATTTACAATATTCATTGATTTTTGCCATTGAAAAACATGTTTTTCCTATACCAGAAATGTTTGAAGCTACTGACTGAATGAAAGGAGCTGGCATCTCACTCTCTTTGAATCTTCTTTATCATGCTAGGATTAACAGGAAAAAGCTAAAAATTTCAGAATTGCACCGTGCAATATGGAGATATTACTGTTTGTGCATTTACAATATTCATTGATTTTTGCCATTGAAAAACGTCCAGAAATGTTTGAAGCTACTGACTGAATGAAAGGAGCTGGCATCTCACTCTCTTTGAATCTTCTTTATCATGCTAGGATTAGCAGGAAAAAGCAAAAAATTTCAGAATTGCACCTTGCAATGTGGAGATATTACTGTTTGTGCATTTACAATATTCATTGATTTTTGCCATTGAAAAACATGTTTTTCATATACCAGAAATGTTTGAAGCTACTGACTGAATGAAAGGAGCTGGCATCTCACTCTCTTTGAATCTTCTTTATCATGCTAGGATTAACAGGAAAAAGCAAAAAATTTCAGAATTGCACCTTGCAATGTGGAGATATTACTGTTTGTGCATTTACAATATTCATTGATTTTTGCCATTGAAAAACATGTTTTTCATATACCAGAAATGTTTGAAGCTACTGACTGAATGAAAGGAGCTGGCATCTCACTCTCTTTGAATCTTCTTTATCATGCTAGGATTAACAGGAAAAAGCTAAAAATTTCAGAATTGCACCGTGCAATGTGGAGATATTACTGTTTGTGCATTTACAATATTCATTGATTTTTGCCATTGAAAAACATGTTTTTCATATACCAGAAATGTTTGAAGCTACTGACTGAATGAAAGGAGCTGGCATCTCACTCTCTTTGAATCTTCTTTATCATTCTAGGATTAGTAGGAAAAAGCAAAAAATTTCAGAATTGCACCTTGCAATGTGGAGATATTACTGTTTGTGCATTTACAATATTCATTGATTTTTGCCATTGAAAAACATGTTTTTCATATACCAGAAATGTTTGAAGCTACTGACTGAATGAAAGGAGCTGGCATCTCACTCTCTTTGAATCTTCTTTATCATGCTAGGATTAGCAGGAAAAAGCAAAAAATTTCAGAATTGCACCTTGCAATGTGGAGATATTACTGTTTGTGCATTTACAATATTCATTGATTTTTGCCATTGAAAAACATGTTTTTCATATACCAGAAATGTTTGAAGCTACTGACTGAATGAAAGGAGCTGGCATCTCACTCTCTTTGAATCTTCTTTATCATGCTAGGATTAGCAGGAAAAAGCAAAAAATTTCAGAATTGCACCTTGCAATGTGGAGATATTACTGTTTGTGCATTTACAATATTCATTGATTTTTGCCATTGAAAAACATGTTTTTCATATACCAGAAATGTTTGAAGCTACTGACTGAATGAAAGGAGCTGGCATCTCACTCTCTTTGAATCTTCTTTATCATGCTAGGATTAACAGGAAAAAGCAAAAAATTTCAGAATTGCACCTTGCAATGTGGAGATATTACTGTTTGTGCATTTACAATATTCATTGATTTTTGCCATTGAAAAACATGTTTTTCATATACCAGAAATGTTTGAAGCTACTGACTGAATGAAAGGAGCTGGCATCTCACTCTCTTTGAATCTTCTTTATCATGCTAGGATTAACAGGAAAAAGCAAAAAATTTCAGAATTGCACCTTGCAATGTGGAGATATTACTGTTTGTGCATTTACAATATTCATTGATTTTTGCCATTGAAAAACGTCCAGAAATGTTTGAAGCTACTGACTGAATGAAAGGAGCTGGCATCTCACTCTCTTTGAATCTTCTTTATCATGCTAGGATTAACAGGAAAAAGCTAAAAATTTCAGAATTGCACCGTGCAATGTGGAGATATTACTGTTTGTGCATTTACAATATTCATTGATTTTTGCCATTGAAAAACATGTTTTTCATATACCAGAAATGTTTGAAGCTACTGACTGAATGAAAGGAGCTGGCATCTCACTCTCTTTGAATCTTCTTTATCATGCTAGGATTAGCAGGAAAAAGCAAAAAATTTCAGAATTGCACCTTGCAATGTGGAGATATTACTGTTTGTGCATTTACAATATTCATTGATTTTTGCCATTGAAAAACATGTTTTTCATATACCAGAAATGTTTGAAGCTACTGACTGAATGAAAGGAGCTGGCATCTCACTCTCTTTGAATCTTCTTTATCATGCTAGGATTAACAGGAAAAAGCAAAAAATTTCAGAATTGCACCTTGCAATGTGGAGATATTACTGTTTGTGCATTTACAATATTCATTGATTTTTGCCATTGAAAAACATGTTTTTCATATACCAGAAATGTTTGAAGCTACTGACTGAATGAAAGGAGCTGGCATCTCACTCTCTTTGAATCTTCTTTATCATGCTAGGATTAACAGGAAAAAGCAAAAAATTTCAGAATTGCACCTTGCAATGTGGAGATATTACTGTTTGTGCATTTACAATATTCATTGATTTTTGCCATTGAAAAACGTCCAGAAATGTTTGAAGCTACTGACTGAATGAAAGGAGCTGGCATCTCACTCTCTTTGAATCTTCTTTATCATGCTAGGATTAACAGGAAAAAGCTAAAAATTTCAGAATTGCACCGTGCAATGTGGAGATATTACTGTTTGTGCATTTACAATATTCATTGATTTTTGCCATTGAAAAACATGTTTTTCATATACCAGAAATGTTTGAAGCTACTGACTGAATGAAAGGAGCTGGCATCTCACTCTCTTTGAATCTTCTTTATCATGCTAGGATTAGCAGGAAAAAGCAAAAAATTTCAGAATTGCACCTTGCAATGTGGAGATATTACTGTTTGTGCATTTACAATATTCATTGATTTTTGCCATTGAAAAACATGTTTTTCATATACCAGAAATGTTTGAAGCTACTGACTGAATGAAAGGAGCTGGCATCTCACTCTCTTTGAATCTTCTTTATCATGCTAGGATTAACAGGAAAAAGCAAAAAATTTCAGAATTGCACCTTGCAATGTGGAGATATTACTGTTTGTGCATTTACAATATTCATTGATTTTTGCCATTGAAAAACATGTTTTTCATATACCAGAAATGTTTGAAGCTACTGACTGAATGAAAGGAGCTGGCATCTCACTCTCTTTGAATCTTCTTTATCATGCTAGGATTAACAGGAAAAAGCTAAAAATTTCAGAATTGCACCGTGCAATGTGGAGATATTACTGTTTGTGCATTTACAATATTCATTGATTTTTGCCATTGAAAAACATGTTTTTCATATACCAGAAATGTTTGAAGCTACTGACTGAATGAAAGGAGCTGGCATCTCACTCTCTTTGAATCTTCTTTATCATGCTAGGATTAGCAGGAAAAAGCAAAAAATTTCAGAATTGCACCTTGCAATGTGGAGATATTACTGTTTGTGCATTTACAATATTCATTGATTTTTGCCATTGAAAAACATGTTTTTCATATACCAGAAATGTTTGAAGCTACTGACTGAATGAAAGGAGCTGGCATCTCACTCTCTTTGAATCTTCTTTATCATGCTAGGATTAGCAGGAAAAAGCAAAAAATTTCAGAATTGCACCTTGCAATGTGGAGATATTACTGTTTGTGCATTTACAATATTCATTAATTTTTGCCATTGAAAAACGTCCAGAAATGTTTGAAGCTACTGACTGAATGAAAGGAGCTGGCATCTCACTCTCTTTGAATCTTCTTTATCATGCTAGGATTAACAGGAAAAAGCTAAAAATTTCAGAATTGCACCGTGCAATGTGGAGATATTACTGTTTGTGCATTTACAATATTCATTGATTTTTGCCATTGAAAAACATGTTTTTCATATACCAGAAATGTTTGAAGCTACTGACTGAATGAAAGGAGCTGGCATCTCACTCTCTTTGAATCTTCTTTATCATGCTAGGATTAGCAGGAAAAAGCAAACAATTTCAGAATTGCACCTTGCAATGTGGAGATATTACTGTTTGTGCATTTACAATATTCATTGATTTTTGCCATTGAAAAACATGTTTTTCATATACCAGAAATGTTTGAAGCTACTGACTGAATGAAAGGAGCTGGCATCTCACTCTCTTTGAATCTTCTTTATCATGCTAGGATTAACAGGAAAAAGTTAAAAATTTCAGAATTGCACCGTGCAATGTGGAGATATTACTGTTTGTGCATTTACAATATTCATTGATTTTTGCCATTGAAAAACATGTTTTTCATATACCAGAAATGTTTGAAGCTACTGACTGAATGAAAGGAGCTGGCATCTCACTCTCTTTGAATCTTCTTTATCATGCTAGGATTAGCAGGAAAAAGCAAAAAATTTCAGAATTGCACCTTGCAATGTGGAGATATTACTGTTTGTGCATTTACAATATTCATTGATTTTTGCCATTGAAAAACATGTTTTTCATATACCAGAAATGTTTGAAGCTACTGACTGAATGAAAGGAGCTGGCATCTCACTCTCTTTGAATCTTCTTTATCATGCTAGGATTAACAGGAAAAAGCTAAAAATTTCAGAATTGCACCGTGCAATGTGGAGATATTACTGTTTGTGCATTTACAATATTCATTGATTTTTGCCATTGAAAAACGTCCAGAAATGTTTGAAGCTACTGACTGAATGAAAGGAGCTGGCATCTCACTCTCTTTGAATCTTCTTTATCATGCTAGGATTAGCAGGAAAAAGCAAAAAATTTCAGAATTGCACCTTGCAATGTGGAGATATTACTGTTTGTGCATTTACAATATTCATTGATTTTTGCCATTGAAAAACATGTTTTTCATATACCAGAAATGTTTGAAGCTACTGACTGAATGAAAGGAGCTGGCATCTCACTCTCTTTGAATCTTCTTTATCATGCTAGGATTAACAGGAAAAAGCAAAAAATTTCAGAATTGCACCTTGCAATGTGGAGATATTACTGTTTGTGCATTTACAATATTCATTGATTTTTGCCATTGAAAAACATGTTTTTCATATACCAGAAATGTTTGAAGCTACTGACTGAATGAAAGGAGCTGGCATCTCACTCTCTTTGAATCTTCTTTATCATGCTAGGATTAACAGGAAAAAGCTAAAAATTTCAGAATTGCACCGTGCAATGTGGAGATATTACTGTTTGTGCATTTACAATATTCATTGATTTTTGCCATTGAAAAACATGTTTTTCATATACCAGAAATGTTTGAAGCTACTGACTGAATGAAAGGAGCTGGCATCTCACTCTCTTTGAATCTTCTTTATCATTCTAGGATTAGTAGGAAAAAGCAAAAAATTTCAGAATTGCACCTTGCAATGTGGAGATATTACTGTTTGTGCATTTACAATATTCATTGATTTTTGCCATTGAAAAACATGTTTTTCATATACCAGAAATGTTTGAAGCTACTGACTGAATGAAAGGAGCTGGCATCTCACTCTCTTTGAATCTTCTTTATCATGCTAGGATTAGCAGGAAAAAGCAAAAAATTTCAGAATTGCACCTTGCAATGTGGAGATATTACTGTTTGTGCATTTACAATATTCATTGATTTTTGCCATTGAAAAACATGTTTTTCATATACCAGAAATGTTTGAAGCTACTGACTGAATGAAAGGAGCTGGCATCTCACTCTCTTTGAATCTTCTTTATCATGCTAGGATTAGCAGGAAAAAGCAAAAAATTTCAGAATTGCACCTTGCAATGTGGAGATATTACTGTTTGTGCATTTACAATATTCATTGATTTTTGCCATTGAAAAACATGTTTTTCATATACCAGAAATGTTTGAAGCTACTGACTGAATGAAAGGAGCTGGCATCTCACTCTCTTTGAATCTTCTTTATCATGCTAGGATTAACAGGAAAAAGCAAAAAATTTCAGAATTGCACCTTGCAATGTGGAGATATTACTGTTTGTGCATTTACAATATTCATTGATTTTTGCCATTGAAAAACATGTTTTTCATATACCAGAAATGTTTGAAGCTACTGACTGAATGAAAGGAGCTGGCATCTCACTCTCTTTGAATCTTCTTTATCATGCTAGGATTAACAGGAAAAAGCAAAAAATTTCAGAATTGCACCTTGCAATGTGGAGATATTACTGTTTGTGCATTTACAATATTCATTGATTTTTGCCATTGAAAAACGTCCAGAAATGTTTGAAGCTACTGACTGAATGAAAGGAGCTGGCATCTCACTCTCTTTGAATCTTCTTTATCATGCTAGGATTAACTGGAAAAAGCTAAAAATTTCAGAATTGCACCGTGCAATGTGGAGATATTACTGTTTGTGCATTTACAATATTCATTGATTTTTGCCATTGAAAAACATGTTTTTCATATACCAGAAATGTTTGAAGCTACTGACTGAATGAAAGGAGCTGGCATCTCACTCTCTTTGAATCTTCTTTATCATGCTAGGATTAGCAGGAAAAAGCAAAAAATTTCAGAATTGCACCTTGCAATGTGGAGATATTACTGTTTGTGCATTTACAATATTCATTGATTTTTGCCATTGAAAAACATGTTTTTCATATACCAGAAATGTTTGAAGCTACTGACTGAATGAAAGGAGCTGGCATCTCACTCTCTTTGAATCTTCTTTATCATGCTAGGATTAACAGGAAAAAGCAAAAAATTTCAGAATTGCACCTTGCAATGTGGAGATATTACTGTTTGTGCATTTACAATATTCATTGATTTTTGCCATTGAAAAACATGTTTTTCATATACCAGAAATGTTTGAAGCTACTGACTGAATGAAAGGAGCTGGCATCTCACTCTCTTTGAATCTTCTTTATCATGCTAGGATTAACAGGAAAAAGCTAAAAATTTCAGAATTGCACCGTGCAATGTGGAGATATTACTGTTTGTGCATTTACAATATTCATTGATTTTTGCCATTGAAAAACATGTTTTTCATATACCAGAAATGTTTGAAGCTACTGACTGAATGAAAGGAGCTGGCATCTCACTCTCTTTGAATCTTCTTTATCATTCTAGGATTAGCAGGAAAAAGCAAAAAATTTCAGAATTGCACCTTGCAATGTGGAGATATTACTGTTTGTGCATTTACAATATTCATTGATTTTTGCCATTGAAAAACATGTTTTTCATATACCAGAAATGTTTGAAGCTACTGACTGAATGAAAGGAGCTGGCATCTCACTCTCTTTGAATCTTCTTTATCATGCTAGGATTAACAGGAAAAAGCTAAAAATTTCAGAATTGCACCGTGCAATGTGGAGATATTACTGTTTGTGCATTTACAATATTCATTGATTTTTGCCATTGAAAAACATGTTTTTCATATACCAGAAATGTTTGAAGCTACTGACTGAATGAAAGGAGCTGGCATCTCACTCTCTTTGAATCTTCTTTATCATGCTAGGATTAGCAGGAAAAAGCAAAAAATTTCAGAATTGCACCTTGCAATGTGGAGTTATTACTGTTTGTGCATTTACAATATTCATTGATTTTTGCCATTGAAAAACGTTCAGAAATGTTTGAAGCTACTGACTGAATGATAGGAGCTGGCATCTCACTCTCTTTGAATCTTCTTTATCATGCTAGGATTAGCAGGAAAAAGCAAAAAATTTCAGAATTGCACCTTGCAATGTGGAGATATTACTGTTTGTGCATTTACAATATTCATTGATTTTTGCCATTGAAAAACATGTTTTTCATATACCAGAAATGTTTGAAGCTACTGACTGAATGAAAGGAGCTGGCATCTCACTCTCTTTGAATCTTCTTTATCATGCTAGGATTAACAGGAAAAAGCAAAAAATTTCAGAATTGCACCTTGCAATGTGGAGATATTACTGTTTGTGCATTTACAATATTCATTGATTTTTGCCATTGAAAAACATGTTTTTCATATACCAGAAATGTTTGAAGCTACTGACTGAATGAAAGGAGCTGGCATCTCACTCTCTTTGAATCTTCTTTATCATGCTAGGATTAACAGGAAAAAGCTAAAAATTTCAGAATTGCACCGTGCAATGTGGAGATATTACTGTTTGTGCATTTACAATATTCATTGATTTTTGCCATTGAAAAACATGTTTTTCATATACCAGAAATGTTTGAAGCTACTGACTGAATGAAAGGAGCTGGCATCTCACTCTCTTTGAATCTTCTTTATCATGCTAGGATTAGCAGGAAAAAGCAAAAAATTTCAGAATTGCACCTTGCAATGTGGAGATATTACTGTTTGTGCATTTACAATATTCATTGATTTTTGCCATTGAAAAACATGTTTTTCATATACCAGAAATGTTTGAAGCTACTGACTGAATGAAAGGAGCTGGCATCTCACTCTCTTTGAATCTTCTTTATCATGCTAGGATTAGCAGGAAAAAGCAAAAAATTTCAGAATTGCACCTTGCAATGTGGAGATATTACTGTTTGTGCATTTACAATATTCATTGATTTTTGCCATTGAAAAACATGTTTTTCATATACCAGAAATGTTTGAAGCTACTGACTGAATGAAAGGAGCTGGCATCTCACTCTCTTTGAATCTTCTTTATCATGCTAGGATTAGCAGGAAAAAGCAAAAAATTTCAGAATTGCACCTTGCAATGTGGAGATATTACTGTTTGTGCATTTACAATATTCATTGATTTTTGCCATTGAAAAACATGTTTTTCATATACCAGAAATGTTTGAAGCTACTGACTGAATGAAAGGAGCTGGCATCTCACTCTCTTTGAATCTTCTTTATCATGCTAGGATTAACAGGAAAAAGCTAAAAATTTCAGAATTGCACCGTGCAATGTGGAGATATTACTGTTTGTGCATTTACAATATTCATTGATTTTTGCCATTGAAAAACATGTTTTTCATATACCAGAAATGTTTGAAGCTACTGACTGAATGAAAGGAGCTGGCATCTCACTCTCTTTGAATCTTCTTTATCATGCTAGGATTAGCAGGAAAAAGCAAAAAATTTCAGAATTGCACCTTGCAATGTGGAGATATTACTGTTTGTGCATTTACAATATTCATTGATTTTTGCCATTGAAAAACATGTTTTTCATATACCAGAAATGTTTGAAGCTACTGACTGAATGAAAGGAGCTGGCATCTCACTCTCTTTGAATCTTCTTTATCATGCTAGGATTAACAGGAAAAAGCTAAAAATTTCAGAATTGCACCGTGCAATGTGGAGATATTACTGTTTGTGCATTTACAATATTCATTGATTTTTGCCATTGAAAAACATGTTTTTCATATACCAGAAATGTTTGAAGCTACTGACTGAATGAAAGGAGCTGGCATCTCACTCTCTTTGAATCTTCTTTATCATGCTAGGATTAGCAGGAAAAAGCAAAAAATTTCAGAATTGCACCTTGCAATGTGGAGATATTACTGTTTGTGCATTTACAATATTCATTGATTTTTGCCATTGAAAAACATGTTTTTCATATACCAGAAATGTTTGAAGCTACTGACTGAATGAAAGGAGCTGGCATCTCACTCTCTTTGAATCTTCTTTATCATGCTAGGATTAACAGGAAAAAGCTAAAAATTTCAGAATTGCACCGTGCAATGTGGAGATATTACTGTTTGTGCATTTACAATATTCATTGATTTTTGCCATTGAAAAACATGTTTTTCATATACCAGAAATGTTTGAAGCTACTGACTGAATGAAAGGAGCTGGCATCTCACTCTCTTTGAATCTTCTTTATCATGCTAGGATTAACAGGAAAAAGCTAAAAATTTCAGAATTGCACCGTGCAATGTGGAGATATTACTGTTTGTGCATTTACAATATTCATTGATTTTTGCCATTGAAAAACATGTTTTTCATATACCAGAAATGTTTGAAGCTACTGACTGAATGAAAGGAGCTGGCATCTCACTCTCTTTGAATCTTCTTTATCATTCTAGGATTAGCAGGAAAAAGCAAAAAATTTCAGAATTGCACCTTGCAATGTGGAGATATTACTGTTTGTGCATTTACAATATTCATTGATTTTTGCCATTGAAAAACATGTTTTTCATATACCAGAAATGTTTGAAGCTACTGACTGAATGAAAGGAGCTGGCATCTCACTCTCTTTGAATCTTCTTTATCATGCTAGGATTAACAGGAAAAAGCTAAAAATTTCAGAATTGCACCGTGCAATGTGGAGATATTACTGTTTGTGCATTTACAATATTCATTGATTTTTGCCATTGAAAAACATGTTTTTCATATACCAGAAATGTTTGAAGCTACTGACTGAATGAAAGGAGCTGGCATCTCACTCTCTTTGAATCTTCTTTATCATGCTAGGATTAGCAGGAAAAAGCAAAAAATTTCAGAATTGCACCTTGCAATGTGGAGTTATTACTGTTTGTGCATTTACAATATTCATTGATTTTTGCCATTGAAAAACGTCCAGAAATGTTTGAAGCTACTGACTGAATGAAAGGAGCTGGCATCTCACTCTCTTTGAATCTTCTTTATCATGCTAGGATTAGCAGGAAAAAGCAAAAAATTTCAGAATTGCACCTTGCAATGTGGAGATATTACTGTTTGTGCATTTACAATATTCATTGATTTTTGCCATTGAAAAACATGTTTTTCATATACCAGAAATGTTTGAAGCTACTGACTGAATGAAAGGAGCTGGCATCTCACTCTCTTTGAATCTTCTTTATCATGCTAGGATTAGCAGGAACAAGCAAAAAATTTCAGAATTGCACCTTGCAATGTGGAGATATTACTGTTTGTGCATTTACAATATTCATTGATTTTTGCCATTGAAAAACATGTTTTTCATATACCAGAAATGTTTGAAGCTACTGACTGAATGAAAGGAGCTGGCATCTCACTCTCTTTGAATCTTCTTTATCATGCTAGGATTAGCAGGAAAAAGCAAAAAATTTCAGAATTGCACCTTGCAATGTGGAGATATTACTGTTTGTGCATTTACAATATTCATTGATTTTTGCCATTGAAAAACATGTTTTTCATATACCAGAAATGTTTGAAGCTACTGACTGAATGAAAGGAGCTGGCATCTCACTCTCTTTGAATCTTCTTTATCATGCTAGGATTAACAGGAAAAAGCTAAAAATTTCAGAATTGCACCGTGCAATGTGGAGATATTACTGTTTGTGCATTTACAATATTCATTGATTTTTGCCATTGAAAAACGTCCAGAAATGTTTGAAGCTACTGACTGAATGAAAGGAGCTGGCATCTCACTCTCTTTGAATCTTCTTTATCATGCTAGGATTAGCAGGAAAAAGCAAAAAATTTCAGAATTGCACCTTGCAATGTGGAGATATTACTGTTTGTGCATTTACAATATTCATTGATTTTTGCCATTGAAAAACATGTTTTTCATATACCAGAAATGTTTGAAGCTACTGACTGAATGAAAGGAGCTGGCATCTCACTCTCTTTGAATCTTCTTTATCATGCTAGGATTAACAGGAAAAAGCAAAAAATTTCAGAATTGCACCTTGCAATGTGGAGATATTACTGTTTGTGCATTTACAATATTCATTGATTTTTGCCATTGAAAAACATGTTTTTCATATACCAGAAATGTTTGAAGCTACTGACTGAATGAAAGGAGCTGGCATCTCACTCTCTTTGAATCTTCTTTATCATGCTAGGATTAACAGGAAAAAGCTAAAAATTTCAGAATTGCACCGTGCAATGTGGAGATATTACTGTTTGTGCATTTACAATATTCATTGATTTTTGCCATTGAAAAACATGTTTTTCATATACCAGAAATGTTTGAAGCTACTGACTGAATGAAAGGAGCTGGCATCTCACTCTCTTTGAATCTTCTTTATCATTCTAGGATTAGTAGGAAAAAGCAAAAAATTTCAGAATTGCACCTTGCAATGTGGAGATATTACTGTTTGTGCATTTACAATATTCATTGATTTTTGCCATTGAAAAACATGTTTTTCATATACCAGAAATGTTTGAAGCTACTGACTGAATGAAAGGAGCTGGCATCTCACTCTCTTTGAATCTTCTTTATCATGCTAGGATTAGCAGGAAAAAGCAAAAAATTTCAGAATTGCACCTTGCAATGTGGAGATATTACTGTTTGTGCATTTACAATATTCATTGATTTTTGCCATTGAAAAACATGTTTTTCATATACCAGAAATGTTTGAAGCTACTGACTGAATGAAAGGAGCTGGCATCTCACTCTCTTTGAATCTTCTTTATCATGCTAGGATTAGCAGGAAAAAGCAAAAAATTTCAGAATTGCACCTTGCAATGTGGAGATATTACTGTTTGTGCATTTACAATATTCATTGATTTTTGCCATTGAAAAACATGTTTTTCATATACCAGAAATGTTTGAAGCTACTGACTGAATGAAAGGAGCTGGCATCTCACTCTCTTTGAATCTTCTTTATCATGCTAGGATTAACAGGAAAAAGCAAAAAATTTCAGAATTGCACCTTGCAATGTGGAGATATTACTGTTTGTGCATTTACAATATTCATTGATTTTTGCCATTGAAAAACATGTTTTTCATATACCAGAAATGTTTGAAGCTACTGACTGAATGAAAGGAGCTGGCATCTCACTCTCTTTGAATCTTCTTTATCATGCTAGGATTAACAGGAAAAAGCAAAAAATTTCAGAATTGCACCTTGCAATGTGGAGATATTACTGTTTGTGCATTTACAATATTCATTGATTTTTGCCATTGAAAAACGTCCAGAAATGTTTGAAGCTACTGACTGAATGAAAGGAGCTGGCATCTCACTCTCTTTGAATCTTCTTTATCATGCTAGGATTAACTGGAAAAAGCTAAAAATTTCAGAATTGCACCGTGCAATGTGGAGATATTACTGTTTGTGCATTTACAATATTCATTGATTTTTGCCATTGAAAAACATGTTTTTCATATACCAGAAATGTTTGAAGCTACTGACTGAATGAAAGGAGCTGGCATCTCACTCTCTTTGAATCTTCTTTATCATGCTAGGATTAGCAGGAAAAAGCAAAAAATTTCAGAATTGCACCTTGCAATGTGGAGATATTACTGTTTGTGCATTTACAATATTCATTGATTTTTGCCATTGAAAAACATGTTTTTCATATACCAGAAATGTTTGAAGCTACTGACTGAATGAAAGGAGCTGGCATCTCACTCTCTTTGAATCTTCTTTATCATGCTAGGATTAACAGGAAAAAGCAAAAAATTTCAGAATTGCACCTTGCAATGTGGAGATATTACTGTTTGTGCATTTACAATATTCATTGATTTTTGCCATTGAAAAACATGTTTTTCATATACCAGAAATGTTTGAAGCTACTGACTGAATGAAAGGAGCTGGCATCTCACTCTCTTTGAATCTTCTTTATCATGCTAGGATTAACAGGAAAAAGCTAAAAATTTCAGAATTGCACCGTGCAATGTGGAGATATTACTGTTTGTGCATTTACAATATTCATTGATTTTTGCCATTGAAAAACATGTTTTTCATATACCAGAAATGTTTGAAGCTACTGACTGAATGAAAGGAGCTGGCATCTCACTCTCTTTGAATCTTCTTTATCATTCTAGGATTAGCAGGAAAAAGCAAAAAATTTCAGAATTGCACCTTGCAATGTGGAGATATTACTGTTTGTGCATTTACAATATTCATTGATTTTTGCCATTGAAAAACATGTTTTTCATATACCAGAAATGTTTGAAGCTACTGACTGAATGAAAGGAGCTGGCATCTCACTCTCTTTGAATCTTCTTTATCATGCTAGGATTAACAGGAAAAAGCTAAAAATTTCAGAATTGCACCGTGCAATGTGGAGATATTACTGTTTGTGCATTTACAATATTCATTGATTTTTGCCATTGAAAAACATGTTTTTCATATACCAGAAATGTTTGAAGCTACTGACTGAATGAAAGGAGCTGGCATCTCACTCTCTTTGAATCTTCTTTATCATGCTAGGATTAGCAGGAAAAAGCAAAAAATTTCAGAATTGCACCTTGCAATGTGGAGTTATTACTGTTTGTGCATTTACAATATTCATTGATTTTTGCCATTGAAAAACGTTCAGAAATGTTTGAAGCTACTGACTGAATGATAGGAGCTGGCATCTCACTCTCTTTGAATCTTCTTTATCATGCTAGGATTAGCAGGAAAAAGCAAAAAATTTCAGAATTGCACCTTGCAATGTGGAGATATTACTGTTTGTGCATTTACAATATTCATTGATTTTTGCCATTGAAAAACATGTTTTTCATATACCAGAAATGTTTGAAGCTACTGACTGAATGAAAGGAGCTGGCATCTCACTCTCTTTGAATCTTCTTTATCATGCTAGGATTAACAGGAAAAAGCAAAAAATTTCAGAATTGCACCTTGCAATGTGGAGATATTACTGTTTGTGCATTTACAATATTCATTGATTTTTGCCATTGAAAAACATGTTTTTCATATACCAGAAATGTTTGAAGCTACTGACTGAATGAAAGGAGCTGGCATCTCACTCTCTTTGAATCTTCTTTATCATGCTAGGATTAACAGGAAAAAGCTAAAAATTTCAGAATTGCACCGTGCAATGTGGAGATATTACTGTTTGTGCATTTACAATATTCATTGATTTTTGCCATTGAAAAACATGTTTTTCATATACCAGAAATGTTTGAAGCTACTGACTGAATGAAAGGAGCTGGCATCTCACTCTCTTTGAATCTTCTTTATCATGCTAGGATTAGCAGGAAAAAGCAAAAAATTTCAGAATTGCACCTTGCAATGTGGAGATATTACTGTTTGTGCATTTACAATATTCATTGATTTTTGCCATTGAAAAACATGTTTTTCATATACCAGAAATGTTTGAAGCTACTGACTGAATGAAAGGAGCTGGCATCTCACTCTCTTTGAATCTTCTTTATCATGCTAGGATTAGCAGGAAAAAGCAAAAAATTTCAGAATTGCACCTTGCAATGTGGAGATATTACTGTTTGTGCATTTACAATATTCATTGATTTTTGCCATTGAAAAACATGTTTTTCATATACCAGAAATGTTTGAAGCTACTGACTGAATGAAAGGAGCTGGCATCTCACTCTCTTTGAATCTTCTTTATCATGCTAGGATTAGCAGGAAAAAGCAAAAAATTTCAGAATTGCACCTTGCAATGTGGAGATATTACTGTTTGTGCATTTACAATATTCATTGATTTTTGCCATTGAAAAACATGTTTTTCATATACCAGAAATGTTTGAAGCTACTGACTGAATGAAAGGAGCTGGCATCTCACTCTCTTTGAATCTTCTTTATCATGCTAGGATTAACAGGAAAAAGCTAAAAATTTCAGAATTGCACCGTGCAATGTGGAGATATTACTGTTTGTGCATTTACAATATTCATTGATTTTTGCCATTGAAAAACATGTTTTTCATATACCAGAAATGTTTGAAGCTACTGACTGAATGAAAGGAGCTGGCATCTCACTCTCTTTGAATCTTCTTTATCATGCTAGGATTAGCAGGAAAAAGCAAAAAATTTCAGAATTGCACCTTGCAATGTGGAGATATTACTGTTTGTGCATTTACAATATTCATTGATTTTTGCCATTGAAAAACATGTTTTTCATATACCAGAAATGTTTGAAGCTACTGACTGAATGAAAGGAGCTGGCATCTCACTCTCTTTGAATCTTCTTTATCATGCTAGGATTAACAGGAAAAAGCTAAAAATTTCAGAATTGCACCGTGCAATGTGGAGATATTACTGTTTGTGCATTTACAATATTCATTGATTTTTGCCATTGAAAAACATGTTTTTCATATACCAGAAATGTTTGAAGCTACTGACTGAATGAAAGGAGCTGGCATCTCACTCTCTTTGAATCTTCTTTATCATGCTAGGATTAGCAGGAAAAAGCAAAAAATTTCAGAATTGCACCTTGCAATGTGGAGATATTACTGTTTGTGCATTTACAATATTCATTGATTTTTGCCATTGAAAAACATGTTTTTCATATACCAGAAATGTTTGAAGCTACTGACTGAATGAAAGGAGCTGGCATCTCACTCTCTTTGAATCTTCTTTATCATGCTAGGATTAACAGGAAAAAGCTAAAAATTTCAGAATTGCACCGTGCAATGTGGAGATATTACTGTTTGTGCATTTACAATATTCATTGATTTTTGCCATTGAAAAACATGTTTTTCATATACCAGAAATGTTTGAAGCTACTGACTGAATGAAAGGAGCTGGCATCTCACTCTCTTTGAATCTTCTTTATCATGCTAGGATTAACAGGAAAAAGCTAAAAATTTCAGAATTGCACCGTGCAATGTGGAGATATTACTGTTTGTGCATTTACAATATTCATTGATTTTTGCCATTGAAAAACATGTTTTTCATATACCAGAAATGTTTGAAGCTACTGACTGAATGAAAGGAGCTGGCATCTCACTCTCTTTGAATCTTCTTTATCATTCTAGGATTAGCAGGAAAAAGCAAAAAATTTCAGAATTGCACCTTGCAATGTGGAGATATTACTGTTTGTGCATTTACAATATTCATTGATTTTTGCCATTGAAAAACATGTTTTTCATATACCAGAAATGTTTGAAGCTACTGACTGAATGAAAGGAGCTGGCATCTCACTCTCTTTGAATCTTCTTTATCATGCTAGGATTAACAGGAAAAAGCTAAAAATTTCAGAATTGCACCGTGCAATGTGGAGATATTACTGTTTGTGCATTTACAATATTCATTGATTTTTGCCATTGAAAAACATGTTTTTCATATACCAGAAATGTTTGAAGCTACTGACTGAATGAAAGGAGCTGGCATCTCACTCTCTTTGAATCTTCTTTATCATGCTAGGATTAGCAGGAAAAAGCAAAAAATTTCAGAATTGCACCTTGCAATGTGGAGTTATTACTGTTTGTGCATTTACAATATTCATTGATTTTTGCCATTGAAAAACGTCCAGAAATGTTTGAAGCTACTGACTGAATGAAAGGAGCTGGCATCTCACTCTCTTTGAATCTTCTTTATCATGCTAGGATTAGCAGGAAAAAGCAAAAAATTTCAGAATTGCACCTTGCAATGTGGAGATATTACTGTTTGTGCATTTACAATATTCATTGATTTTTGCCATTGAAAAACATGTTTTTCATATACCAGAAATGTTTGAAGCTACTGACTGAATGAAAGGAGCTGGCATCTCACTCTCTTTGAATCTTCTTTATCATGCTAGGATTAGCAGGAACAAGCAAAAAATTTCAGAATTGCACCTTGCAATGTGGAGATATTACTGTTTGTGCATTTACAATATTCATTGATTTTTGCCATTGAAAAACATGTTTTTCATATACCAGAAATGTTTGAAGCTACTGACTGAATGAAAGGAGCTGGCATCTCACTCTCTTTGAATCTTCTTTATCATGCTAGGATTAGCAGGAAAAAGCAAAAAATTTCAGAATTGCACCTTGCAATGTGGAGATATTACTGTTTGTGCATTTACAATATTCATTGATTTTTGCCATTGAAAAACATGTTTTTCATATACCAGAAATGTTTGAAGCTACTGACTGAATGAAAGGAGCTGGCATCTCACTCTCTTTGAATCTTCTTTATCATGCTAGGATTAACAGGAAAAAGCAAAAAATTTCAGAATTGCACCTTGCAATGTGGAGATATTACTGTTTGTGCATTTACAATATTCATTGATTTTTGCCATTGAAAAACATGTTTTTCATATACCAGAAATGTTTGAAGCTACTGACTGAATGAAAGGAGCTGGCATCTCACTCTCTTTGAATCTTCTTTATCATGCTAGGATTAACAGGAAAAAGCTAAAAATTTCAGAATTGCACCGTGCAATGTGGAGATATTACTGTTTGTGCATTTACAATATTCATTGATTTTTGCCATTGAAAAACATGTTTTTCATATACCAGAAATGTTTGAAGCTACTGACTGAATGAAAGGAGCTGGCATCTCACTCTGAATCTTCTTTATCATGCTAGGATTAACAGGAAAAAGCTAAAAATTTCAGAATTGCACCGTGCAATGTGGAGATATTACTGTTTGTGCATTTACAATATTCATTGATTTTTGCCATTGAAAAACATGTTTTTCATATACCAGAAATGTTTGAAGCTACTGACTGAATGAAAGGAGCTGGCATCTCACTCTCTTTGAATCTTCTTTATCATGCTAGGATTAGCAGGAAAAAGCAAAAAATTTCAGAATTGCACCTTGCAATGTGGAGATATTACTGTTTGTGCATTTACAATATTCATTGATTTTTGCCATTGAAAAACATGTTTTTCATATACCAGAAATGTTTGAAGCTACTGACTGAATGAAAGGAGCTGGCATCTCACTCTCTTTGAATCTTCTTTATCATGCTAGGATTAGCAGGAAAAAGCAAAAAATTTCAGAATTGCACCTTGCAATGTGGAGATATTACTGTTTGTGCATTTACAATATTCATTAATTTTTGCCATTGAAAAACGTCCAGAAATGTTTGAAGCTACTGACTGAATGAAAGGAGCTGGCATCTCACTCTCTTTGAATCTTCTTTATCATGCTAGGATTAACAGGAAAAAGCTAAAAATTTCAGAATTGCACCGTGCAATGTGGAGATATTACTGTTTGTGCATTTACAATATTCATTGATTTTTGCCATTGAAAAACATGTTTTTCATATACCAGAAATGTTTGAAGCTACTGACTGAATGAAAGGAGCTGGCATCTCACTCTCTTTGAATCTTCTTTATCATGCTAGGATTAACAGGAAAAAGCAAAAAATTTCAGAATTGCACCTTGCAATGTGGAGATATTACTGTTTGTGCATTTACAATATTCATTGATTTTTGCCATTGAAAAACATGTTTTTCATATACCAGAAATGTTTGAAGCTACTGACTGAATGAAAGGAGCTGGCATCTCACTCTCTTTGAATCTTCTTTATCATGCTAGGATTAACAGGAAAAAGCTAAAAATTTCAGAATTGCACCGTGCAATGTGGAGATATTACTGTTTGTGCATTTACAATATTCATTGATTTTTGCCATTGAAAAACATGTTTTTCATATACCAGAAATGTTTGAAGCTACTGACTGAATGAAAGGAGCTGGCATCTCACTCTCTTTGAATCTTCTTTATCATGCTAGGATTAGCAGGAAAAAGCAAAAAATTTCAGAATTGCACCTTGCAATGTGGAGATATTACTGTTTGTGCATTTACAATATTCATTGATTTTTGCCATTGAAAAACATGTTTTTCATATACCAGAAATGTTTGAAGCTACTGACTGAATGAAAGGAGCTGGCATCTCACTCTCTTTGAATCTTCTTTATCATGCTAGGATTAACAGGAAAAAGCTAAAAATTTCAGAATTGCACCGTGCAATGTGGAGATATTACTGTTTGTGCATTTACAATATTCATTGATTTTTGCAATTGAAAAACATGTTTTTCATATACCAGAAATGTTTGAAGCTACTGACTGAATGAAAGGAGCTGGCATCTCACTCTCTTTGAATCTTCTTTATCATGCTAGGATTAGCAGGAAAAAGCAAAAAATTTCAGAATTGCACCTTGCAATGTGGAGATATTACTGTTTGTGCATTTACAATATTCATTGATTTTTGCCATTGAAAAACATGTTTTTCATATACCAGAAATGTTTGAAGCTACTGACTGAATGAAAGGAGCTGGCATCTCACTCTCTTTGAATTTTCTTTATCATGCTAGGATTAACAGGAAAAAGCAAAAAATTTCAGAATTGCACCTTGCAATGTGGAGATATTACTGTTTGTGCATTTACAATATTCATTGATTTTTGCCATTGAAAAACATGTTTTTCATATACCAGAAATGTTTGAAGCTACTGACTGAATGAAAGGAGCTGGCATCTCACTCTCTTTGAATCTTCTTTATCATGCTAGGATTAACAGGAAAAAGCTAAAAATTTCAGAATTGCACCGTGCAATGTGGAGATATTACTGTTTGTGCATTTACAATATTCATTGATTTTTGCCATTGAAAAACATGTTTTTCATATACCAGAAATGTTTGAAGCTACTGACTGAATGAAAGGAGCTGGCATCTCACTCTCTTTGAATCTTCTTTATCATGCTAGGATTAGCAGGAAAAAGCAAAAAATTTCAGAATTGCACCTTGCAATGTGGAGATATTACTGTTTGTGCATTTACAATATTCATTGATTTTTGCCATTGAAAAACATGTTTTTCATATACCAGAAATGTTTGAAGCTACTGACTGAATGAAAGGAGCTGGCATCTCACTCTCTTTGAATCTTCTTTATCATGCTAGGATTAGCAGGAAAAAGCAAAAAATTTCAGAATTGCACCTTGCAATGTGGAGATATTACTGTTTGTGCATTTACAATATTCATTAATTTTTGCCATTGAAAAACGTCCAGAAATGTTTGAAGCTACTGACTGAATGAAAGGAGCTGGCATCTCACTCTCTTTGAATCTTCTTTATCATGCTAGGATTAACAGGAAAAAGCTAAAAATTTCAGAATTGCACCGTGCAATGTGGAGATATTACTGTTTGTGCATTTACAATATTCATTGATTTTTGCCATTGAAAAACATGTTTTTCATATACCAGAAATGTTTGAAGCTACTGACTGAATGAAAGGAGCTGGCATCTCACTCTCTTTGAATCTTCTTTATCATGCTAGGATTAACAGGAAAAAGTTAAAAATTTCAGAATTGCACCGTGCAATGTGGAGATATTACTGTTTGTGCATTTACAATATTCATTGATTTTTGCCATTGAAAAACATGTTTTTCATATACCAGAAATGTTTGAAGCTACTGACTGAATGAAAGGAGCTGGCATCTCACTCTCTTTGAATCTTCTTTATCATGCTAGGATTAGCAGGAAAAAGCAAAAAATTTCAGAATTGCACCTTGCAATGTGGAGATATTACTGTTTGTGCATTTACAATATTCATTGATTTTTGCCATTGAAAAACATGTTTTTCATATACCAGAAATGTTTGAAGCTACTGACTGAATGAAAGGAGCTGGCATCTCACTCTCTTTGAATCTTCTTTATCATGCTAGGATTAACAGGAAAAAGCAAAAAATTTCAGAATTGCACCTTGCAATGTGGAGATCTTACTGTTTGTGCATTTACAATATTCATTGATTTTTGCCATTGAAAAACGTCCAGAAATGTTTGAAGCTACTGACTGAATGAAAGGAGCTGGCATCTCACTCTCTTTGAATCTTCTTTATCATGCTAGGATTAACAGGAAAAAGCTAAAAATTTCAGAATTGCACCGTGCAATGTGGAGATATTACTGTTTGTGCATTTACAATATTCATTGATTTTTGCCATTGAAAAACATGTTTTTCATATACCAGAAATGTTTGAAGCTACTGACTGAATGAAAGGAGCTGGCATCTCACTCTCTTTGAATCTTCTTTATCATGCTAGGATTAGCAGGAAAAAGCAAAAAATTTCAGAATTGCACCTTGCAATGTGGAGATATTACTGTTTGTGCATTTACAATATTCATTGATTTTTGCCATTGAAAAACATGTTTTTCATATACCAGAAATGTTTGAAGCTACTGACTGAATGAAAGGAGCTGGCATCTCACTCTCTTTGAATCTTCTTTATCATGCTAGGATTAACAGGAAAAAGCAAAAAATTTCAGAATTGCACCTTGCAATGTGGAGATATTACTGTTTGTGCATTTACAATATTCATTGATTTTTGCCATTGAAAAACATGTTTTTCATATACCAGAAATGTTTGAAGCTACTGACTGAATGAAAGGAGCTGGCATCTCACTCTCTTTGAATCTTCTTTATCATGCTAGGATTAACAGGAAAAAGCTAAAAATTTCAGAATTGCACCGTGCAATGTGGAGATATTACTGTTTGTGCATTTACAATATTCATTGATTTTTGCCATTGAAAAACATGTTTTTCATATACCAGAAATGTTTGAAGCTACTGACTGAATGAAAGGAGCTGGCATCTCACTCTCTTTGAATCTTCTTTATCATTCTAGGATTAGCAGGAAAAAGCAAAAAATTTCAGAATTGCACCTTGCAATGTGGAGATATTACTGTTTGTGCATTTACAATATTCATTGATTTTTGCCATTGAAAAACATGTTTTTCATATACCAGAAATGTTTGAAGCTACTGACTGAATGAAAGGAGCTGGCATCTCACTCTCTTTGAATCTTCTTTATCATGCTAGGATTAGCAGGAAAAAGCAAAAAATTTCAGAATTGCACCTTGCAATGTGGAGATATTACTGTTTGTGCATTTACAATATTCATTGATTTTTGCCATTGAAAAACATGTTTTTCATATACCAGAAATGTTTGAAGCTACTGACTGAATGAAAGGAGCTGGCATCTCACTCTCTTTGAATCTTCTTTATCATGCTAGGATTAGCAGGAAAAAGCAAAAAATTTCAGAATTGCACCTTGCAATGTGGAGATATTACTGTTTGTGCATTTACAATATTCATTGATTTTTGCCATTGAAAAACATGTTTTTCATATACCAGAAATGTTTGAAGCTACTGACTGAATGAAAGGAGCTGGCATCTCACTCTCTTTGAATCTTCTTTATCATGCTAGGATTAACAGGAAAAAGCAAAAAATTTCAGAATTGCACCTTGCAATGTGGAGATATTACTGTTTGTGCATTTACAATATTCATTGATTTTTGCCATTGAAAAACATGTTTTTCATATACCAGAAATGTTTGAAGCTACTGACTGAATGAAAGGAGCTGGCATCTCACTCTCTTTGAATCTTCTTTATCATGCTAGGATTAACAGGAAAAAGCAAAAAATTTCAGAATTGCACCTTGCAATGTGGAGATATTACTGTTTGTGCATTTACAATATTCATTGATTTTGGCCATTGAAAAACGTCCAGAAATGTTTGAAGCTACTGACTGAATGAAAGGAGCTGGCATCTCACTCTCTTTGAATCTTCTTTATCATGCTAGGATTAACAGGAAAAAGCTAAAAATTTCAGAATTGCACCGTGCAATGTGGAGATATTACTGTTTGTGCATTTACAATATTCATTGATTTTTGCCATTGAAAAACATGTTTTTCATATACCAGAAATGTTTGAAGCTACTGACTGAATGAAAGGAGCTGGCATCTCACTCTCTTTGAATCTTCTTTATCATGCTAGGATTAACAGGAAAAAGTTAAAAATTTCAGAATTGCACCGTGCAATGTGGAGATATTACTGTTTGTGCATTTACAATATTCATTGATTTTTGCCATTGAAAAACATGTTTTTCATATACCAGAAATGTTTGAAGCTACTGACTGAATGAAAGGAGCTGGCATCTCACTCTCTTTGAATCTTCTTTATCATGCTAGGATTAGCAGGAAAAAGCAAAAAATTTCAGAATTGCACCTTGCAATGTGGAGATATTACTGTTTGTGCATTTACAATATTCATTGATTTTTGCCATTGAAAAACATGTTTTTCATATACCAGAAATGTTTGAAGCTACTGACTGAATGAAAGGAGCTGGCATCTCACTCTCTTTGAATCTTCTTTATCATGCTAGGATTAACAGGAAAAAGCAAAAAATTTCAGAATTGCACCTTGCAATGTGGAGATCTTACTGTTTGTGCATTTACAATATTCATTGATTTTTGCCATTGAAAAACGTCCAGAAATGTTTGAAGCTACTGACTGAATGAAAGGAGCTGGCATCTCACTCTCTTTGAATCTTCTTTATCATGCTAGGATTAACAGGAAAAAGCTAAAAATTTCAGAATTGCACCGTGCAATGTGGAGATATTACTGTTTGTGCATTTACAATATTCATTGATTTTTGCCATTGAAAAACATGTTTTTCATATACCAGAAATGTTTGAAGCTACTGACTGAATGAAAGGAGCTGGCATCTCACTCTCTTTGAATCTTCTTTATCATGCTAGGATTAGCAGGAAAAAGCAAAAAATTTCAGAATTGCACCTTGCAATGTGGAGATATTACTGTTTGTGCATTTACAATATTCATTGATTTTTGCCATTGAAAAACATGTTTTTCATATACCAGAAATGTTTGAAGCTACTGACTGAATGAAAGGAGCTGGCATCTCACTCTCTTTGAATCTTCTTTATCATGCTAGGATTAACAGGAAAAAGCAAAAAATTTCAGAATTGCACCTTGCAATGTGGAGATATTACTGTTTGTGCATTTACAATATTCATTGATTTTTGCCATTGAAAAACATGTTTTTCATATACCAGAAATGTTTGAAGCTACTGACTGAATGAAAGGAGCTGGCATCTCACTCTCTTTGAATCTTCTTTATCATGCTAGGATTAACAGGAAAAAGCAAAAAATTTCAGAATTGCACCTTGCAATGTGGAGATATTACTGTTTGTGCATTTACAATATTCATTGATTTTGGCCATTGAAAAACGTCCAGAAATGTTTGAAGCTACAGACTGAAGGAAAGGAGCTGGCATCTCACTCACTTTGAATCATCTTTATCATGCTAGGATTAACAGGAAAAAGCTAAAAATTTCAGAATTGCACCGTGCAATGTGGAGATATTACTGTTTGTGCATTTACAATATTCATTGATTTTTGCCATTGAAAAACATGTTTTTCATATACCAGAAATGTTTGAAGCTACTGACTGAATGAAAGGAGCTGGCATCTCACTCTCTTTGAATCTTCTTTATCATGCTAGGATTAGCAGGAAAAAGCAAAAAATTTCAGAATTGCACCTTGCAATGTGGAGATATTACTGTTTGTGCATTTACAATATTCATTGATTTTTGCCATTGAAAAACATGTTTTTCATATACCAGAAATGTTTGAAGCTACTGACTGAATGAAAGGAGCTGGCATCTCACTCTCTTTGAATCTTCTTTATCATGCTAGGATTAACAGGAAAAAGCAAAAAATTTCAGAATTGCACCTTGCAATGTGGAGATATTACTGTTTGTGCATTTACAATATTCATTGATTTTTGCCATTGAAAAACATGTTTTTCATATACCAGAAATGTTTGAAGCTACTGACTGAATGAAAGGAGCTGGCATCTCACTCTCTTTGAATCTTCTTTATCATGCTAGGATTAACAGGAAAAAGCTAAAAATTTCAGAATTGCACCGTGCAATGTGGAGATATTACTGTTTGTGCATTTACAATATTCATTGATTTTTGCCATTGAAAAACATGTTTTTCATATACCAGAAATGTTTGAAGCTACTGACTGAATGAAAGGAGCTGGCATCTCACTCTCTTTGAATCTTCTTTATCATTCTAGGATTAGCAGGAAAAAGCAAAAAATTTCAGAATTGCACCTTGCAATGTGGAGATATTACTGTTTGTGCATTTACAATATTCATTGATTTTTGCCATTGAAAAACATGTTTTTCATATACCAGAAATGTTTGAAGCTACTGACTGAATGAAAGGAGCTGGCATCTCACTCTCTTTGAATCTTCTTTATCATGCTAGGATTAACAGGAAAAAGCTAAAAATTTCAGAATTGCACCGTGCAATGTGGAGATATTACTGTTTGTGCATTTACAATATTCATTGATTTTTGCCATTGAAAAACATGTTTTTCATATACCAGAAATGTTTGAAGCTACTGACTGAATGAAAGGAGCTGGCATCTCACTCTCTTTGAATCTTCTTTATCATGCTAGGATTAGCAGGAAAAAGCAAAAAATTTCAGAATTGCACCTTGCAATGTGGAGTTATTACTGTTTGTGCATTTACAATATTCATTGATTTTTGCCATTGAAAAACGTCCAGAAATGTTTGAAGCTACTGACTGAATGAAAGGAGCTGGCATCTCACTCTCTTTGAATCTTCTTTATCATGCTAGGATTAGCAGGAAAAAGCAAAAAATTTCAGAATTGCACCTTGCAATGTGGAGATATTACTGTTTGTGCATTTACAATATTCATTGATTTTTGCCATTGAAAAACATGTTTTTCATATACCAGAAATGTTTGAAGCTACTGACTGAATGAAAGGAGCTGGCATCTCACTCTCTTTGAATCTTCTTTATCATGCTAGGATTAGCAGGAAAAAGCAAAAAATTTCAGAATTGCACCTTGCAATGTGGAGATATTACTGTTTGTGCATTTACAATATTCATTGATTTTTGCCATTGAAAAACATGTTTTTCATATACCAGAAATGTTTGAAGCTACTGACTGAATGAAAGGAGCTGGCATCTCACTCTCTTTGAATCTTCTTTATCATGCTAGGATTAACAGGAAAAAGCAAAAAATTTCAGAATTGCACCTTGCAATGTGGAGATATTACTGTTTGTGCATTTACAATATTCATTGATTTTTGCCATTGAAAAACGTCCAGAAATGTTTGAAGCTACTGACTGAATGAAAGGAGCTGGCATCTCACTCTCTTTGAATCTTCTTTATCATGCTAGGATTAACAGGAAAAAGCTAAAAATTTCAGAATTGCACCATGCAATGTGGAGATATTACTGTTTGTGCATTTACAATATTCATTGATTTTTGCCATTGAAAAACATGTTTTTCATATACCAGAAATGTTTGAAGCTACTGACTGAATGAAAGGAGCTGGCATCTCACTCTCTTTGAATCTTCTTTATCATGCTAGGATTAACAGGAAAAAGCAAAAAATTTCAGAATTGCACCTTGCAATGTGGAGATATTACTGTTTGTGCATTTACAATATTCATTGATTTTTGCCATTGAAAAACATGTTTTTCATATACCAGAAATGTTTGAAGCTACTGACTGAATGAAAGGAGCTGGCATCTCACTCTCTTTGAATCTTCTTTATCATGCTAGGATTAACAGGAAAAAGCTAAAAATTTCAGAATTGCACCGTGCAATGTGGAGATATTACTGTTTGTGCATTTACAATATTCATTGATTTTTGCCATTGAAAAACATGTTTTTCATATACCAGAAATGTTTGAAGCTACTGACTGAATGAAAGGAGCTGGCATCTCACTCTCTTTGAATCTTCTTTATCATTCTAGGATTAGCAGGAAAAAGCAAAAAATTTCAGAATTGCACCTTGCAATGTGGAGATATTACTGTTTGTGCATTTACAATATTCATTGATTTTTGCCATTGAAAAACATGTTTTTCATATACCAGAAATGTTTGAAGCTACTGACTGAATGAAAGGAGCTGGCATCTCACTCTCTTTGAATCTTCTTTATCATGCTAGGATTAACAGGAAAAAGCTAAAAATTTCAGAATTGCACCGTGCAATGTGGAGATATTACTGTTTGTGCATTTACAATATTCATTGATTTTTGCCATTGAAAAACATGTTTTTCATATACCAGAAATGTTTGAAGCTACTGACTGAATGAAAGGAGCTGGCATCTCACTCTCTTTGAATCTTCTTTATCATGCTAGGATTAGCAGGAAAAAGCAAAAAATTTCAGAATTGCACCTTGCAATGTGGAGTTATTACTGTTTGTGCATTTACAATATTCATTGATTTTTGCCATTGAAAAACGTCCAGAAATGTTTGAAGCTACTGACTGAATGAAAGGAGCTGGCATCTCACTCTCTTTGAATCTTCTTTATCATGCTAGGATTAGCAGGAAAAAGCAAAAAATTTCAGAATTGCACCTTGCAATGTGGAGATATTACTGTTTGTGCATTTACAATATTCATTGATTTTTGCCATTGAAAAACATGTTTTTCATATACCAGAAATGTTTGAAGCTACTGACTGAATGAAAGGAGCTGGCATCTCACTCTCTTTGAATCTTCTTTATCATGCTAGGATTAGCAGGAAAAAGCAAAAAATTTCAGAATTGCACCTTGCAATGTGGAGATATTACTGTTTGTGCATTTACAATATTCATTGATTTTTGCCATTGAAAAACATGTTTTTCATATACCAGAAATGTTTGAAGCTACTGACTGAATGAAAGGAGCTGGCATCTCACTCTCTTTGAACCTTCTTTATCATGCTAGGATTAACAGGAAAAAGCAAAAAATTTCAGAATTGCACCTTGCAATGTGGAGATATTACTGTTTGTGCATTTACAATATTCATTGATTTTTGCCATTGAAAAACATGTTTTTCATATACCAGAAATGTTTGAAGCTACTGACTGAATGAAAGGAGCTGGCATCTCACTCTCTTTGAATCTTCTTTATCATGCTAGGATTAACAGGAAAAAGCAAAAAATTTCAGAATTGCACCTTGCAATGTGGAGATATTACTGTTTGTGCATTTACAATATTCATTGATTTTTGCCATTGAAAAACGTCCAGAAATGTTTGAAGCTACTGACTGAATGAAAGGAGCTGGCATCTCACTCTCTTTGAATCTTCTTTATCATGCTAGGATTAACAGGAAAAAGCTAAAAATTTCAGAATTGCACTGTGCAATGTGGAGATATTACTGTTTGTGCATTTACAATATTCATTGATTTTTGCCATTGAAAAACATGTTTTTCATATACCAGAAATGTTTGAAGCTACTGACTGAATGAAAGGAGCTGGCATCTCACTCTCTTTGAATCTTCTTTATCATGCTAGGATTAGCAGGAAAAAGCAAAAAATTTCAGAATTGCACCTTGCAATGTGGAGATATTACTGTTTGTGCATTTACAATATTCATTGATTTTTGCCATTGAAAAACATGTTTTTCATATACCAGAAATGTTTGAAGCTACTGACTGAATGAAAGGAGCTGGCATCTCACTCTCTTTGAATCTTCTTTATCATGCTAGGATTAACAGGAAAAAGCAAAAAATTTCAGAATTGCACCTTGCAATGTGGAGATATGACTGTTTGTGCATTTACAATATTCATTGATTTTTGCCATTGAAAAACATGTTTTTCATATACCAGAAATGTTTGAAGCTACTGACTGAATGAAAGGAGCTGGCATCTCACTCTCTTTGAATCTTCTTTATCATGCTAGGATTAACAGGAAAAAGCAAAAAATTTCAGAATTGCACCTTGCAATGTGGAGATATTACTGTTTGTGCATTTACAATATTCATTGATTTTTGCCATTGAAAAACATGTTTTTCATATACCAGAAATGTTTGAAGCTACTGACTGAATGAAAGGAGCTGGCATCTCACTCTCTTTGAATCTTCTTTATCATGCTAGGATTAACAGGAAAAAGCTAAAAATTTCAGAATTGCACCGTGCAATGTGGAGATATTACTGTTTGTGCATTTACAATATTCATTGATTTTTGCCATTGAAAAACATGTTTTTCATATACCAGAAATGTTTGAAGCTACTGACTGAATGAAAGGAGCTGGCATCTCACTCTCTTTGAATCTTCTTTATCATGCTAGGATTAGCAGGAAAAAGCAAAAAATTTCAGAATTGCACCTTGCAATGTGGAGATATTACTGTTTGTGCATTTACAATATTCATTGATTTTTGCCATTGAAAAACATGTTTTTCATATACCAGAAATGTTTGAAGCTACTGACTGAATGAAAGGAGCTGGCATCTCACTCTCTTTGAATCTTCTTTATCATGCTAGGATTAGCAGGAAAAAGCAAAAAATTTCAGAATTGCACCTTGCAATGTGGAGATATTACTGTTTGTGCATTTACAATATTCATTAATTTTTGCCATTGAAAAACGTCCAGAAATGTTTGAAGCTACTGACTGAATGAAAGGAGCTGGCATCTCACTCTCTTTGAATCTTCTTTATCATGCTAGGATTAACAGGAAAAAGCTAAAAATTTCAGAATTGCACCGTGCAATGTGGAGATATTACTGTTTGTGCATTTACAATATTCATTGATTTTTGCCATTGAAAAACATGTTTTTCATATACCAGAAATGTTTGAAGCTACTGACTGAATGAAAGGAGCTGGCATCTCACTCTCTTTGAATCTTCTTTATCATGCTAGGATTAACAGGAAAAAGCAAAAAATTTCAGAATTGCACCTTGCAATGTGGAGATATTACTGTTTGTGCATTTACAATATTCATTGATTTTTGCCATTGAAAAACATGTTTTTCATATACCAGAAATGTTTGAAGCTACTGACTGAATGAAAGGAGCTGGCATCTCACTCTCTTTGAATCTTCTTTATCATGCTAGGATTAACAGGAAAAAGCTAAAAATTTCAGAATTGCACCGTGCAATGTGGAGATATTACTGTTTGTGCATTTACAATATTCATTGATTTTTGCCATTGAAAAACATGTTTTTCATATACCAGAAATGTTTGAAGCTACTGACTGAATGAAAGGAGCTGGCATCTCACTCTCTTTGAATCTTCTTTATCATGCTAGGATTAGCAGGAAAAAGCAAAAAATTTCAGAATTGCACCTTGCAATGTGGAGATATTACTGTTTGTGCATTTACAATATTCATTGATTTTTGCCATTGAAAAACATGTTTTTCATATACCAGAAATGTTTGAAGCTACTGACTGAATGAAAGGAGCTGGCATCTCACTCTCTTTGAATTTTCTTTATCATGCTAGGATTAACAGGAAAAAGCAAAAAATTTCAGAATTGCACCTTGCAATGTGGAGATATTACTGTTTGTGCATTTACAATATTCATTGATTTTTGCCATTGAAAAACATGTTTTTCATATACCAGAAATGTTTGAAGCTACTGACTGAATGAAAGGAGCTGGCATCTCACTCTCTTTGAATCTTCTTTATCATGCTAGGATTAACAGGAAAAAGCTAAAAATTTCAGAATTGCACCGTGCAATGTGGAGATATTACTGTTTGTGCATTTACAATATTCATTGATTTTTGCCATTGAAAAACATGTTTTTCATATACCAGAAATGTTTGAAGCTACTGACTGAATGAAAGGAGCTGGCATCTCACTCTCTTTGAATCTTCTTTATCATGCTAGGATTAGCAGGAAAAAGCAAAAAATTTCAGAATTGCACCTTGCAATGTGGAGATATTACTGTTTGTGCATTTACAATATTCATTGATTTTTGCCATTGAAAAACATGTTTTTCATATACCAGAAATGTTTGAAGCTACTGACTGAATGAAAGGAGCTGGCGTCTCACTCTCTTTGAATCTTCTTTATCATGCTAGGATTAACAGGAAAAAGCTAAAAATTTCAGAATTGCACCGTGCAATGTGGAGATATTACTGTTTGTGCATTTACAATATTCATTGATTTTTGCCATTGAAAAACATGTTTTTCATATACCAGAAATGTTTGAAGCTACTGACTGAATGAAAGGAGCTGGCATCTCACTCTCTTTGAATCTTCTTTATCATGCTAGGATTAGCAGGAAAAAGCAAAAAATTTCAGAATTGCACCTTGCAATGTGGAGATATTACTGTTTGTGCATTTACAATATTCATTGATTTTTGCCATTGAAAAACATGTTTTTCATATACCAGAAATGTTTGAAGCTACTGACTGAATGAAAGGAGCTGGCATCTCACTCTCTTTGAATTTTCTTTATCATGCTAGGATTAACAGGAAAAAGCAAAAAATTTCAGAATTGCACCTTGCAATGTGGAGATATTACTGTTTGTGCATTTACAATATTCATTGATTTTTGCCATTGAAAAACATGTTTTTCATATACCAGAAATGTTTGAAGCTACTGACTGAATGAAAGGAGCTGGCATCTCACTCTCTTTGAATCTTCTTTATCATGCTAGGATTAACAGGAAAAAGCTAAAAATTTCAGAATTGCACCGTGCAATGTGGAGATATTACTGTTTGTGCATTTACAATATTCATTGATTTTTGCCATTGAAAAACATGTTTTTCATATACCAGAAATGTTTGAAGCTACTGACTGAATGAAAGGAGCTGGCATCTCACTCTCTTTGAATCTTCTTTATCATGCTAGGATTAGCAGGAAAAAGCAAAAAATTTCAGAATTGCACCTTGCAATGTGGAGATATTACTGTTTGTGCATTTACAATATTCATTGATTTTGCCATTGAAAAACATGTTTTTCATATACCAGAAATGTTTGAAGCTACTGACTGAATGAAAGGAGCTGGCATCTCACTCTCTTTGAATCTTCTTTATCATGCTAGGATTAACAGGAAAAAGCAAAAAATTTCAGAATTGCACCTTGCAATGTGGAGATATTACTGTTTGTGCATTTACAATATTCATTAATTTTTGCCATTGAAAAACGTCCAGAAATGTTTGAAGCTACTGACTGAATGAAAGGAGCTGGCATCTCACTCTCTTTGAATCTTCTTTATCATGCTAGGATTAACAGGAAAAAGCTAAAAATTTCAGAATTGCACCGTGCAATGTGGAGATATTACTGTTTGTGCATTTACAATATTCATTGATTTTTGCCATTGAAAAACATGTTTTTCATATACCAGAAATGTTTGAAGCTACTGACTGAATGAAAGGAGCTGGCATCTCACTCTCTTTGAATCTTCTTTATCATGCTAGGATTAACAGGAAAAAGTTAAAAATTTCAGAATTGCACCGTGCAATGTGGAGATATTACTGTTTGTGCATTTACAATATTCATTGATTTTTGCCATTGAAAAACATGTTTTTCATATACCAGAAATGTTTGAAGCTACTGACTGAATGAAAGGAGCTGGCATCTCACTCTCTTTGAATCTTCTTTATCATGCTAGGATTAGCAGGAAAAAGCAAAAAATTTCAGAATTGCACCTTGCAATGTGGAGATATTACTGTTTGTGCATTTACAATATTCATTGATTTTTGCCATTGAAAAACATGTTTTTCATATACCAGAAATGTTTGAAGCTACTGACTGAATGAAAGGAGCTGGCATCTCACTCTCTTTGAATCTTCTTTATCATGCTAGGATTAACAGGAAAAAGCAAAAAATTTCAGAATTGCACCTTGCAATGTGGAGATCTTACTGTTTGTGCATTTACAATATTCATTGATTTTTGCCATTGAAAAACGTCCAGAAATGTTTGAAGCTACTGACTGAATGAAAGGAGCTGGCATCTCACTCTCTTTGAATCTTCTTTATCATGCTAGGATTAACAGGAAAAAGCTAAAAATTTCAGAATTGCACCGTGCAATGTGGAGATATTACTGTTTGTGCATTTACAATATTCATTGATTTTTGCCATTGAAAAACATGTTTTTCATATACCAGAAATGTTTGAAGCTACTGACTGAATGAAAGGAGCTGGCATCTCACTCTCTTTGAATCTTCTTTATCATGCTAGGATTAGCAGGAAAAAGCAAAAAAATTCAGAATTGCACCTTGCAATGTGGAGATATTACTGTTTGTGCATTTACAATATTCATTGATTTTTGCCATTGAAAAACATGTTTTTCATATACCAGAAATGTTTGAAGCTACTGACTGAATGAAAGGAGCTGGCATCTCACTCTCTTTGAATCTTCTTTATCATGCTAGGATTAACAGGAAAAAGCAAAAAATTTCAGAATTGCACCTTGCAATGTGGAGATATTACTGTTTGTGCATTTACAATATTCATTGATTTTTGCCATTGAAAAACATGTTTTTCATATACCAGAAATGTTTGAAGCTACTGACTGAATGAAAGGAGCTGGCATCTCACTCTCTTTGAATCTTCTTTATCATGCTAGGATTAACAGGAAAAAGCTAAAAATTTCAGAATTGCACCGTGCAATGTGGAGATATTACTGTTTGTGCATTTACAATATTCATTGATTTTTGCCATTGAAAAACATGTTTTTCATATACCAGAAATGTTTGAAGCTACTGACTGAATGAAAGGAGCTGGCATCTCACTCTCTTTGAATCTTCTTTATCATTCTAGGATTAGCAGGAAAAAGCAAAAAATTTCAGAATTGCACCTTGCAATGTGGAGATATTACTGTTTGTGCATTTACAATATTCATTGATTTTTGCCATTGAAAAACATGTTTTTCATATACCAGAAATGTTTGAAGCTACTGACTGAATGAAAGGAGCTGGCATCTCACTCTCTTTGAATCTTCTTTATCATGCTAGGATTAGCAGGAAAAAGCAAAAAATTTCAGAATTGCACCTTGCAATGTGGAGATATTACTGTTTGTGCATTTACAATATTCATTGATTTTTGCCATTGAAAAACATGTTTTTCATATACCAGAAATGTTTGAAGCTACTGACTGAATGAAAGGAGCTGGCATCTCACTCTCTTTGAATCTTCTTTATCATGCTAGGATTAGCAGGAAAAAGCAAAAAATTTCAGAATTGCACCTTGCAATGTGGAGATATTACTGTTTGTGCATTTACAATATTCATTGATTTTTGCCATTGAAAAACATGTTTTTCATATACCAGAAATGTTTGAAGCTACTGACTGAATGAAAGGAGCTGGCATCTCACTCTCTTTGAATCTTCTTTATCATGCTAGGATTAACAGGAAAAAGCAAAAAATTTCAGAATTGCACCTTGCAATGTGGAGATATTACTGTTTGTGCATTTACAATATTCATTGATTTTTGCCATTGAAAAACATGTTTTTCATATACCAGAAATGTTTGAAGCTACTGACTGAATGAAAGGAGCTGGCATCTCACTCTCTTTGAATCTTCTTTATCATGCTAGGATTAACAGGAAAAAGCAAAAAATTTCAGAATTGCACCTTGCAATGTGGAGATATTACTGTTTGTGCATTTACAATATTCATTGATTTTGGCCATTGAAAAACGTCCAGAAATGTTTGAAGCTACTGACTGAAGGAAAGGAGCTGGCATCTCACTCACTTTGAATCATCTTTATCATGCTAGGATTAACAGGAAAAAGCTAAAAATTTCAGAATTGCACCGTGCAATGTGGAGATATTACTGTTTGTGCATTTACAATATTCATTGATTTTTGCCATTGAAAAACATGTTTTTCATATACCAGAAATGTTTGAAGCTACTGACTGAATGAAAGGAGCTGGCATCTCACTCTCTTTGAATCTTCTTTATCATGCTAGGCTTAGCAGGAAAAAGCAAAAAATTTCAGAATTGCACCTTGCAATGTGGAGATATTACTGTTTGTGCATTTACAATATTCATTGATTTTTGCCATTGAAAAACATGTTTTTCATATACCAGAAATGTTTGAAGCTACTGACTGAATGAAAGGAGCTGGCATCTCACTCTCTTTGAATCTTCTTTATCATGCTAGGATTAACAGGAAAAAGCAAAAAATTTCAGAATTGCACCTTGCAATGTGGAGATATTACTGTTTGTGCATTTACAATATTCATTGATTTTTGCCATTGAAAAACATGTTTTTCATATACCAGAAATGTTTGAAGCTACTGACTGAATGAAAGGAGCTGGCATCTCACTCTCTTTGAATCTTCTTTATCATGCTAGGATTAACAGGAAAAAGCTAAAAATTTCAGAATTGCACCGTGCAATGTGGAGATATTACTGTTTGTGCATTTACAATATTCATTGATTTTTGCCATTGAAAAACATGTTTTTCATATACCAGAAATGTTTGAAGCTACTGACTGAATGAAAGGAGCTGGCATCTCACTCTCTTTGAATCTTCTTTATCATGCTAGGATTAGCAGGAAAAAGCAAAAAATTTCAGAATTGCACCTTGCAATGTGGAGTTATTACTGTTTGTGCATTTACAATATTCATTGATTTTTGCCATTGAAAAACGTCCAGAAATGTTTGAAGCTACTGACTGAATGAAAGGAGCTGGCATCTCACTCTCTTTGAATCTTCTTTATCATGCTAGGATTAGCAGGAAAAAGCAAAAAATTTCAGAATTGCACCTTGCAATGTGGAGATATTACTGTTTGTGCATTTACAATATTCATTGATTTTTGCCATTGAAAAACATGTTTTTCATATACCAGAAATGTTTGAAGCTACTGACTGAATGAAAGGAGCTGGCATCTCACTCTCTTTGAATCTTCTTTATCATGCTAGGATTAACAGGAAAAAGCTAAAAATTTCAGAATTGCACCGTGCAATGTGGAGATATTACTGTTTGTGCATTTACAATATTCATTGATTTTTGCCATTGAAAAACATGTTTTTCATATACCAGAAATGTTTGAAGCTACTGACTGAATGAAAGGAGCTGGCATCTCACTCTCTTTGAATCTTCTTTATCATGCTAGGATTAGCAGGAAAAAGCAAAAAATTTCAGAATTGCACCTTGCAATGTGGAGATATTACTGTTTGTGCATTTACAATATTCATTGATTTTTGCCATTGAAAAACATGTTTTTCATATACCAGAAATGTTTGAAGCTACTGACTGAATGAAAGGAGCTGGCATCTCACTCTCTTTGAATCTTCTTTATCATGCTAGGATTAGCAGGAAAAAGCAAAAAATTTCAGAATTGCACCTTGCAATGTGGAGATATTACTGTTTGTGCATTTACAATATTCATTAATTTTTGCCATTGAAAAACGTCCAGAAATGTTTGAAGCTACTGACTGAATGAAAGGAGCTGGCATCTCACTCTCTTTGAATCTTCTTTATCATGCTAGGATTAACAGGAAAAAGCTAAAAATTTCAGAATTGCACCGTGCAATGTGGAGATATTACTGTTTGTGCATTTACAATATTCATTGATTTTTGCCATTGAAAAACATGTTTTTCATATACCAGAAATGTTTGAAGCTACTGACTGAATGAAAGGAGCTGGCATCTCACTCTCTTTGAATCTTCTTTATCATGCTAGGATTAACAGGAAAAAGTTAAAAATTTCAGAATTGCACCGTGCAATGTGGAGATATTACTGTTTGTGCATTTACAATATTCATTGATTTTTGCCATTGAAAAACATGTTTTTCATATACCAGAAATGTTTGAAGCTACTGACTGAATGAAAGGAGCTGGCATCTCACTCTCTTTGAATCTTCTTTATCATGCTAGGATTAGCAGGAAAAAGCAAAAAATTTCAGAATTGCACCTTGCAATGTGGAGATATTACTGTTTGTGCATTTACAATATTCATTGATTTTTGCCATTGAAAAACATGTTTTTCATATACCAGAAATGTTTGAAGCTACTGACTGAATGAAAGGAGCTGGCATCTCACTCTCTTTGAATCTTCTTTATCATGCTAGGATTAACAGGAAAAAGCAAAAAATTTCAGAATTGCACCTTGCAATGTGGAGATCTTACTGTTTATGCATTTACAATATTCATTGATTTTTGCCATTGAAAAACGTCCAGAAATGTTTGAAGCTACTGACTGAATGAAAGGAGCTGGCATCTCACTCTCTTTGAATCTTCTTTATCATGCTAGGATTAACAGGAAAAAGCTAAAAATTTCAGAATTGCACCGTGCGATGTGGAGATATTACTGTTTGTGCATTTACAATATTCATTGATTTTTGCCATTGAAAAACATGTTTTTCATATACCAGAAATGTTTGAAGCTACTGACTGAATGAAAGGAGCTGGCATCTCACTCTCTTTGAATCTTCTTTATCATGCTAGGATTAGCAGGAAAAAGCAAAAAATTTCAGAATTGCACCTTGCAATGTGGAGATATTACTGTTTGTGCATTTACAATATTCATTGATTTTTGCCATTGAAAAACATGTTTTTCATATACCAGAAATGTTTGAAGCTACTGACTGAATGAAAGGAGCTGGCATCTCACTCTCTTTGAATCTTCTTTATCATGCTAGGATTAACAGGAAAAAGCAAAAAATTTCAGAATTGCACCTTGCAATGTGGAGATATTACTGTTTGTGCATTTACAATATTCATTGATTTTTGCCATTGAAAAACATGTTTTTCATATACCAGAAATGTTTGAAGCTACTGACTGAATGAAAGGAGCTGGCATCTCACTCTCTTTGAATCTTCTTTATCATGCTAGGATTAACAGGAAAAAGCTAAAAATTTCAGAATTGCACCGTGCAATGTGGAGATATTACTGTTTGTGCATTTACAATATTCATTGATTTTTGCCATTGAAAAACATGTTTTTCATATACCAGAAATGTTTGAAGCTACTGACTGAATGAAAGGAGCTGGCATCTCACTCTCTTTGAATCTTCTTTATCATTCTAGGATTAGCAGGAAAAAGCAAAAAATTTCAGAATTGCACCTTGCAATGTGGAGATATTACTGTTTGTGCATTTACAATATTCATTGATTTTTGCCATTGAAAAACATGTTTTTCATATACCAGAAATGTTTGAAGCTACTGACTGAATGAAAGGAGCTGGCATCTCACTCTCTTTGAATCTTCTTTATCATGCTAGGATTAGCAGGAAAAAGCAAAAAATTTCAGAATTGCACCTTGCAATGTGGAGATATTACTGTTTGTGCATTTACAATATTCATTGATTTTTGCCATTGAAAAACATGTTTTTCATATACCAGAAATGTTTGAAGCTACTGACTGAATGAAAGGAGCTGGCATCTCACTCTCTTTGAATCTTCTTTATCATGCTAGGATTAACAGGAAAAAGCAAAAAATTTCAGAATTGCACCTTGCAATGTGGAGATATTACTGTTTGTGCATTTACAATATTCATTGATTTTTGCCATTGAAAAACATGTTTTTCATATACCAGAAATGTTTGAAGCTACTGACTGAATGAAAGGAGCTGGCATCTCACTCTCTTTGAATCTTCTTTATCATGCTAGGATTAACAGGAAAAAGCAAAAAATTTCAGAATTGCACCTTGCAATGTGGAGATATTACTGTTTGTGCATTTACAATATTCATTGATTTTGGCCATTGAAAAACGTCCAGAAATGTTTGAAGCTACTGACTGAAGGAAAGGAGCTGGCATCTCACTCACTTTGAATCATCTTTATCATGCTAGGATTAACAGGAAAAAGCTAAAAATTTCAGAATTGCACCGTGCAATGTGGAGATATTACTGTTTGTGCATTTACAATATTCATTGATTTTTGCCATTGAAAAACATGTTTTTCATATACCAGAAATGTTTGAAGCTACTGACTGAATGAAAGGAGCTGGCATCTCACTCTCTTTGAATCTTCTTTATCATGCTAGGATTAGCAGGAAAAAGCAAAAAATTTCAGAATTGCACCTTGCAATGTGGAGATATTACTGTTTGTGCATTTACAATATTCATTGATTTTTGCCATTGAAAAACATGTTTTTCATATACCAGAAATGTTTGAAGCTACTGACTGAATGAAAGGAGCTGGCATCTCACTCTCTTTGAATCTTCTTTATCATGCTAGGATTAACAGGAAAAAGCAAAAAATTTCAGAATTGCACCTTGCAATGTGGAGATATTACTGTTTGTGCATTTACAATATTCATTGATTTTTGCCATTGAAAAACATGTTTTTCATATACCAGAAATGTTTGAAGCTACTGACTGAATGAAAGGAGCTGGCATCTCACTCTCTTTGAATCTTCTTTATCATGCTAGGATTAACAGGAAAAAGCTAAAAATTTCAGAATTGCACCGTGCAATGTGGAGATATTACTGTTTGTGCATTTACAATATTCATTGATTTTTGCCATTGAAAAACATGTTTTTCATATACCAGAAATGTTTGAAGCTACTGACTGAATGAAAGGAGCTGGCATCTCACTCTCTTTGAATCTTCTTTATCATGCTAGGATTAGCAGGAAAAAGCAAAAAATTTCAGAATTGCACCTTGCAATGTGGAGTTATTACTGTTTGTGCATTTACAATATTCATTGATTTTTGCCATTGAAAAACGTCCAGAAATGTTTGAAGCTACTGACTGAATGAAAGGAGCTGGCATCTCACTCTCTTTGAATCTTCTTTATCATGCTAGGATTAGCAGGAAAAAGCAAAAAATTTCAGAATTGCACCTTGCAATGTGGAGATATTACTGTTTGTGCATTTACAATATTCATTGATTTTTGCCATTGAAAAACATGTTTTTCATATACCAGAAATGTTTGAAGCTACTGACTGAATGAAAGGAGCTGGCATCTCACTCTCTTTGAATCTTCTTTATCATGCTAGGATTAGCAGGAAAAAGCAAAAAATTTCAGAATTGCACCTTGCAATGTGGAGATATTACTGTTTGTGCATTTACAATATTCATTGATTTTTGCCATTGAAAAACATGTTTTTCATATACCAGAAATGTTTGAAGCTACTGACTGAATGAAAGGAGCTGGCATCTCACTCTCTTTGAATCTTCTTTATCATGCTAGGATTAACAGGAAAAAGCAAAAAATTTCAGAATTGCACCTTGCAATGTGGAGATATTACTGTTTGTGCATTTACAATATTCATTGATTTTTGCCATTGAAAAACGTCCAGAAATGTTTGAAGCTACTGACTGAATGAAAGGAGCTGGCATCTCACTCTCTTTGAATCTTCTTTATCATGCTAGGATTAACAGGAAAAAGCTAAAAATTTCAGAATTGCACCATGCAATGTGGAGATATTACTGTTTGTGCATTTACAATATTCATTGATTTTTGCCATTGAAAAACATGTTTTTCATATACCAGAAATGTTTGAAGCTACTGACTGAATGAAAGGAGCTGGCATCTCACTCTCTTTGAATCTTCTTTATCATGCTAGGATTAACAGGAAAAAGCAAAAAATTTCAGAATTGCACCTTGCAATGTGGAGATATTACTGTTTGTGCATTTACAATATTCATTGATTTTTGCCATTGAAAAACATGTTTTTCATATACCAGAAATGTTTGAAGCTACTGACTGAATGAAAGGAGCTGGCATCTCACTCTCTTTGAATCTTCTTTATCATTCTAGGATTAGCAGGAAAAAGCAAAAAATTTCAGAATTGCACCTTGCAATGTGGAGATATTACTGTTTGTGCATTTACAATATTCATTGATTTTTGCCATTGAAAAACATGTTTTTCATATACCAGAAATGTTTGAAGCTACTGACTGAATGAAAGGAGCTGGCATCTCACTCTCTTTGAATCTTCTTTATCATGCTAGGATTAACAGGAAAAAGCTAAAAATTTCAGAATTGCACCGTGCAATGTGGAGATATTACTGTTTGTGCATTTACAATATTCATTGATTTTTGCCATTGAAAAACATGTTTTTCATATACCAGAAATGTTTGAAGCTACTGACTGAATGAAAGGAGCTGGCATCTCACTCTCTTTGAATCTTCTTTATCATGCTAGGATTAACAGGAAAAAGCAAAAAATTTCAGAATTGCACCTTGCAATGTGGAGATATTACTGTTTGTGCATTTACAATATTCATTGATTTTTGCCATTGAAAAACGTCCAGAAATGTTTGAAGCTACTGACTGAATGAAAGGAGCTGGCATCTCACTCTCTTTGAACCTTCTTTATCATGCTAGGATTAACAGGAAAAAGCTAAAAATTTCAGAATTGCACCGTGCAATGTGGAGATATTACTGTTTGTGCATTTACAATATTCATTGATTTTTGCCATTGAAAAACATGTTTTTCATATACCAGAAATGTTTGAAGCTACTGACTGAATGAAAGGAGCTGGCATCTCACTCTCTTTGAATCTTCTTTATCATGCTAGGATTAGCAGGAAAAAGCAAAAAATTTCAGAATTGCACCTTGCAATGTGGAGATATTACTGTTTGTGCATTTACAATATTCATTGATTTTTGCCATTGAAAAACATGTTTTTCATATACCAGAAATGTTTGAAGCTACTGACTGAATGAAAGGAGCTGGCATCTCACTCTCTTTGAATCTTCTTTATCATGCTAGGATTAACAGGAAAAAGCAAAAAATTTCAGAATTGCACCGTGCAATGTGGAGAAATTACTGTTTGTGCATTTACAATATTCATTGATTTTTGCCATTGAAAAACATGTTTTTCATATACCAGAAATGTTTGAAGCTACTGACTGAATGAAAGGAGCTGGCATCTCACTCTCTTTGAATCTTCTTTATCATTCTAGGATTAGCAGGAAAAAGCAAAAAATTTCAGAATTGCACCTTGCAATGTGGAGATATTACTGTTTGTGCATTTACAATATTCATTGATTTTTGCCATTGAAAAACATCTTTTTCATATACCAGAAATGTTTGAAGCTACTGACTGAATGAAAGGAGCTGGCATCTCACTCTCTTTGAATCTTCTTTATCATGCTAGGATTAACAGGAAAAAGCTAAAAATTTCAGAATTGCACCGTGCAATGTGGAGATATTACTGTTTGTGCATTTACAATATTCATTGATTTTTGCCATTGAAAAACATGTTTTTCATATACCAGAAATGTTTGAAGCTACTGACTGAATGAAAGGAGCTGGCATCTCACTCTCTTTGAATCTTCTTTATCATGCTAGGATTAGCAGGAAAAAGCAAAAAATTTCAGAATTGCACCTTGCAATGTGGAGTTATTACTGTTTGTGCATTTACAATATTCATTGATTTTTGCCATTGAAAAACGTCCAGAAATGTTTGAAGCTACTGACTGAATGAAAGGAGCTGGCATCTCACTCTCTTTGAATCTTCTTTATCATGCTAGGATTAGCAGGAAAAAGCAAAAAATTTCAGAATTGCACCTTGCAATGTGGAGATATTACTGTTTGTGCATTTACAATATTCATTGATTTTTGCCATTGAAAAACATGTTTTTCATATACCAGAAATGTTTGAAGCTACTGACTGAATGAAAGGAGCTGGCATCTCACTCTCTTTGAATCTTCTTTATCATGCTAGGATTAGCAGGAAAAAGCAAAAAATTTCAGAATTGCACCTTGCAATGTGGAGATATTACTGTTTGTGCATTTACAATATTCATTGATTTTTGCCATTGAAAAACATGTTTTTCATATACCAGAAATGTTTGAAGCTACTGACTGAATGAAAGGAGCTGGCATCTCACTCTCTTTGAATCTTCTTTATCATGCTAGGATTAACAGGAAAAAGCAAAAAATTTCAGAATTGCACCTTGCAATGTGGAGATATTACTGTTTGTGCATTTACAATATTCATTGATTTTTGCCATTGAAAAACATGTTTTTCATATACCAGAAATGTTTGAAGCTACTGACTGAATGAAAGGAGCTGGCATCTCACTCTCTTTGAATCTTCTTTATCATGCTAGGATTAACAGGAAAAAGCAAAAAATTTCAGAATTGCACCTTGCAATGTGGAGATATTACTGTTTGTGCATTTACAATATTCATTGATTTTTGCCATTGAAAAACGTCCAGAAATGTTTGAAGCTACTGACTGAATGAAAGGAGCTGGCATCTCACTCTCTTTGAATCTTCTTTATCATGCTAGGATTAACAGGAAAAAGCTAAAAATTTCAGAATTGCACCGTGCAATGTGGAGATATTACTGTTTGTGCATTTACAATATTCATTGATTTTTGCCATTGAAAAACATGTTTTTCATATACCAGAAATGTTTGAAGCTACTGACTGAATGAAAGGAGCTGGCATCTCACTCTCTTTGAATCTTCTTTATCATGCTAGGATTAGCAGGAAAAAGCAAAAAATTTCAGAATTGCACCTTGCAATGTGGAGATATTACTGTTTGTGCATTTACAATATTCATTGATTTTTGCCATTGAAAAACATGTTTTTCATATACCAGAAATGTTTGAAGCTACTGACTGAATGAAAGGAGCTGGCATCTCACTCTCTTGAATCTTCTTTATCATGCTAGGATTAACAGGAAAAAGCAAAAAATTTCAGAATAGCACCTTGCAATGTGGAGATATTACTGTTTGTCCATTTACAATATTCATTGATTTTTGCCATTGAAAAACATGTTTTTCATATACCAGAAATGTTTGAAGCTACTGACTGAATGAAAGGAGCTGGCATCTCACTCTCTTTGAATCTTCTTTATCATGCTAGGATTAACAGGAAAAAGCTAAAAATTTCAGAATTGCACCGTGCAATGTGGAGATATTACTGTTTGTGCATTTACAATATTCATTGATTTTTGCCATTGAAAAACATGTTTTTCATATACCAGAAATGTTTGAAGCTACTGACTGAATGAAAGGAGCTGGCATCTCACTCTCTTTGAATCTTCTTTATCATGCTAGGATTAGCAGGAAAAAGCAGAAAATTTCAGAATTGCACCTTGCAATGTGGAGATATTACTGTTTGTGCATTTACAATATTCATTGATTTTTGCCATTGAAAAACATGTTTTTCATATACCAGAAATGTTTGAAGCTACTGACTGAATGAAAGGAGCTGGCATCTCACTCTCTTTGAATCTTCATTATCATGCTAGGATTAACAGGAAAAAGCTAAAAATTTCAGAATTGCACCGTGCAATGTGGAGATATTACTGTTTGTGCATTTACAATATTCATTGATTTTTGCCATTGAAAAACATGTTTTTCATATACCAGAAATGTTTGAAGCTACTGACTGAATGAAAGGAGCTGGCATCTCACTCTCTTTGAATCTTCTTTATCATGCTAGGATTAGCAGGAAAAAGCAAAAAATTTCAGAATTGCACCTTGCAATGTGGAGATATTACTGTTTGTGCATTTACAATATTCATTGATTTTTGCCATTGAAAAACATGTTTTTCATATACCAGAAATGTTTGAAGCTACTGACTGAATGAAAGGAGCTGGCATCTCACTCTCTTTGAATCTTCTTTATCATGCTAGGATTAACAGGAAAAAGCAAAAAATTTCAGAATTGCACCTTGCAATGTGGAGATATTACTGTTTGTGCATTTACAATATTCATTGATTTTTGCCATTGAAAAACATGTTTTTCATATACCAGAAATGTTTGAAGCTACTGACTGAATGAAAGGAGCTGGCATCTCACTCTCTTTGAATCTTCTTTATCATGCTAGGATTAACAGGAAAAAGCTAAAAATTTCAGAATTGCACCGTGCAATGTGGAGATATTACTGTTTGTGCATTTACAATATTCATTGATTTTTGCCATTGAAAAACATGTTTTTCATATACCAGAAATGTTTGAAGCTACTGACTGAATGAAAGGAGCTGGCATCTCACTCTCTTTGAATCTTCTTTATCATGCTAGGATTAGCAGGAAAAAGCAAAAAATTTCAGAATTGCACCTTGCAATGTGGAGATATTACTGTTTGTGCATTTACAATATTCATTGATTTTTGCCATTGAAAAACATGTTTTTCATATACCAGAAATGTTTGAAGCTACTGACTGAATGAAAGGAGCTGGCATCTCACTCTCTTTGAATCTTCTTTATCATGCTAGGATTAGCAGGAAAAAGCAAAAAATTTCAGAATTGCACCTTGCAATGTGGAGATATTACTGTTTGTGCATTTACAATATTCATTGATTTTTGCCATTGAAAAACGTCCAGAAATGTTTGAAGCTACTGACTGAATGAAAGGAGCTGGCATCTCACTCTCTTTGAATCTTCTTTATCATGCTAGGATTAACAGGAAAAAGCTAAAAATTTCAGAATTGCACCGTGCAATGTGGAGATATTACTGTTTGTGCATTTACAATATTCATTGATTTTTGCCATTGAAAAACATGTTTTTCATATACCAGAAATGTTTGAAGCTACTGACTGAATGAAAGGAGCTGGCATCTCACTCTCTTTGTATCTTCTTTATCATGCTAGGATTAGCAGGAAAAAGCAAAAAATTTCAGAATTGCACCTTGCAATGTGGAGATATTACTGTTTGTGCATTTACATTATTCATTGATTTTTGCCATTGAAAAACATGTTTTTCATATACCAGAAATGTTTGAAGCTACTGACTGAATGAAAGGAGCTGGCATCTCACTCTCTTTGAATCTTCTTTATCATGCTAGGATTAACAGGAAAAAGCAAAAAATTTCAGAATTGCACCTTGCAATGTGGAGATATTACTGTTTGTGCATTTACAATATTCATTGATTTTTGCCATTGAAAAACATGTTTTTCATATACCAGAAATGTTTGAAGCTACTGACTGAATGAAAGGAGCTGGCATCTCACTCTCTTTGAATCTTCTTTATCATGCTAGGATTAACAGGAAAAAGCAAAAAATTTCAGAATTGCACCTTGCAATGTGGAGATATTACTGTTTGTGCATTTACAATATTCATTGATTTTTGCCATTGAAAAACATGTTTTTCATATACCAGAAATGTTTGAAGCTACTGACTGAATGAAAGGAGCTGGCATCTCACTCTCTTTGAATCTTCTTTATCATGCTAGGATTAACAGGAAAAAGCTAAAAATTTCAGAATTGCACCGTGCAATGTGGAGATATTACTGTTTGTGCATTTACAATATTCATTGATTTTTGCCATTGAAAAACATGTTTTTCATATACCAGAAATGTTTGAAGCTACTGACTGAATGAAAGGAGCTGGCATCTCACTCTCTTTGAATCTTCTTTATCATGCTAGGATTAACAGGAAAAAGAAAAAATTTCAGAATTGCACCTTGCAATGTGGAGATATTACTGTTTGTGCATTTACAATATTCATTGATTTTTGCCATTGAAAAACATGTTTTTCATATACCAGAAATGTTTGAAGCTACTGACTGAATGAAAGGAGCTGGCATCTCACTCTCTTTGAATCTTCTTTATCATGCTAGGATTAACAGGAAAAAGCTAAAAATTTCAGAATTGCACCGTGCAATGTGGAGATATTACTGTTTGTGCATTTACAATATTCATTGATTTTTGCCATTGAAAAACATGTTTTTCATATACCAGAAATGTTTGAAGCTACTGACTGAATGAAAGGAGCTGGCATCTCACTCTCTTTGAATCTTCTTTATCATGCTAGGATTAGCAGGAAAAAGCAAAAAATTTCAGAATTGCACCTTGCAATGTGGAGATATTACTGTTTGTGCATTTACAATATTCATTTATTTTTGCCATTGAAAAACATGTTTTTCATATACCAGAAATGTTTGAAGCTACTGACTGAATGAAAGGAGCTGGCATCTCACTCTCTTTGAATCTTCTTTATCATGCTAGGATTAGCAGGAAAAAGCAAAAAATTTCAGAATTGCACCTTGCAATGTGGAGATATTACTGTTTGTGCATTTACAATATTCATTGATTTTTGCCATTGAAAAACGTCCAGAAATGTTTGAAGCTACTGACTGAATGAAAGGAGCTGGCATCTCACTCTCTTTGAATCTTCTTTATCATGCTAGGATTAACAGGAAAAAGCTAAAAATTTCAGAATTGCACCGTGCAATGTGGAGATATTACTGTTTGTGCATTTACAATATTCATTGATTTTTGCCATTGAAAAACATGTTTTTCATATACCAGAAATGTTTGAAGCTACTGACTGAATGAAAGGAGCTGGCATCTCACTCTCTTTGAATCTTCTTTATCATGCTAGGATTAGCAGGAAAAAGCAAAAAATTTCAGAATTGCACCTTGCAATGTGGAGATATTACTGTTTGTGCATTTACAATATTCATTGATTTTTGCCATTGAAAAACATGTTTTTCATATACCAGAAATGTTTGAAGCTACTGACTGAATGAAAGGAGCTGGCATCTCACTCTCTTTGTATCTTCTTTATCATGCTAGGATTAGCAGGAAAAAGCAAAAAATTTCAGAATTGCACCTTGCAATGTGGAGATATTACTGTTTGTGCATTTACAATATTCATTGATTTTTGCCATTGAAAAACATGTTTTTCATATACCAGAAATGTTTGAAGCTACTGACTGAATGAAAGGAGCTGGCATCTCACTCTCTTTGAATCTTCTTTATCATGCTAGGATTAACAGGAAAAAGCTAAAAATTTCAGAATTGCACCGTGCAATGTGGAGATATTACTGTTTGTGCATTTACAATATTCATTGATTTTTGCCATTGAAAAACATGTTTTTCATATACCAGAAATGTTTGAAGCTACTGACTGAATGAAAGGAGCTGGCATCTCACTCTCTTTGAATCTTCTTTATCATGCTAGGATTAGCAGGAAAAAGCAAAAAATTTCAGAATTGCACCTTGCAATGTGGAGATATTACTGTTTGTGCATTTACAATATTCATTTATTTTTGCCATTGAAAAACATGTTTTTCATATACCAGAAATGTTTGAAGCTACTGACTGAATGAAAGGAGCTGGCATCTCACTCTCTTTGAATCTTCTTTATCATGCTAGGATTAGCAGGAAAAAGCAAAAAATTTCAGAATTGCACCTTGCAATGTGGAGATATTACTGTTTGTGCATTTACAATATTCATTGATTTTTGCCATTGAAAAACGTCCAGAAATGTTTGAAGCTACTGACTGAATGAAATGAGCTGGCATCTCACTCTCTTTGAATCTTCTTTATCATGCTAGGATTAACAGGAAAAAGCTAAAAATTTCAGAATTGCACCGTGCAATGTGGAGATATTACTGTTTGTGCATTTACAATATTCATTGATTTTTGCCATTGAAAAACATGTTTTTCATATACCAGAAATGTTTGAAGCTACTGACTGAATGAAAGGAGCTGGCATCTCACTCTCTTTGAATCTTCTTTATCATGCTAGGATTAGCAGGAAAAAGCAAAAAATTTCAGAATTGCACCTTGCAATGTGGAGATATTACTGTTTGTGCATTTACAATATTCATTGATTTTTGCCATTGAAAAACATGTTTTTCATATACCAGAAATGTTTGAAGCTACTGACTGAATGAAAGGAGCTGGCATCTCACTCTCTTTGTATCTTCTTTATCATGCTAGGATTAGCAGGAAAAAGCAAAAAATTTCAGAATTGCACCTTGCAATGTGGAGATATTACTGTTTGTGCATTTACAATATTCATTGATTTTTGCCATTGAAAAACATGTTTTTCATATACCAGAAATGTTTGAAGCTACTGACTGAATGAAAGGAGCTGGCATCTCACTCTCTTTGAATCTTCTTTATCATGCTAGGATTAACAGGAAAAAGCAAAAAATTTCAGAATTGCACCTTGCAATGTGGAGATATTACTGTTTGTGCATTTACAATATTCATTGATTTTTGCCATTGAAAATCATGTTTTTCATATACCAGAAATGTTTGAAGCTACTGACTGAATGAAAGGAGCTGGCATCTCACTCTCTTTGAATCTTCTTTATCATGCTAGGATTAACAGGAAAAAGCAAAAAATTTCAGAATTGCACCTTGCAATGTGGAGATATTACTGTTTGTGCATTTACAATATTCATTGATTTTTGCCATTGAAAAACATGTTTTTCATATACCAGAAATGTTTGAAGCTACTGACTGAATGAAAGGAGCTGGCATCTCACTCTCTTTGAATCTTCTTTATCATGCTAGGATTAACAGGAAAAAGCTAAAAATTTCAGAATTGCACCGTGCAATGTGGAGATATTACTGTTTGTGCATTTACAATATTCATTGATTTTTGCCATTGAAAAACATGTTTTTCATATACCAGAAATGTTTGAAGCTACTGACTGAATGAAAGGAGCTGGCATCTCACTCTCTTTGAATCTTCTTTATCATGCTAGGATTAGCAGGAAAAAGCAAAAAATTTCAGAATTGCACATTGCAATGTGGAGATATTACTGTTTGTGCATTTACAATATTCATTGATTTTTGCCATTGAAAAACATGTTTTTCATATACCAGAAATGTTTGAAGCTACTGACTGAATGAAAGGAGCTGGCATCTCACTCTCTTTGAATCTTCTTTATCATGCTAGGATTAACAGGAAAAAGCTAAAAATTTCAGAATTGCACCGTGCAATGTGGAGATATTACTGTTTGTGCATTTACAATATTCATTGATTTTTGCCATTGAAAAACATGTTTTTCATATACCAGAAATGTTTGAAGCTACTGACTGAATGAAAGGAGCTGGCATCTCACTCTCTTTGAATCTTCTTTATCATGCTAGGATTAGCAGGAAAAAGCAAAAAATTTCAGAATTGCACCTTGCAATGTGGAGATATTACTGTTTGTGCATTTACAATATTCATTGATTTTTGCCATTGAAAAACGTCCAGAAATGTTTGAAGCTACTGACTGAATGAAAGGAGCTGGCATCTCACTCTCTTTGAATCTTCTTTATCATGCTAGGATTAACAGGAAAAAGCTAAAAATTTCAGAATTGCACCGTGCAATGTGGAGATATTACTGTTTGTGCATTTACAATATTCATTGATTTTTGCCATTGAAAAACATGTTTTTCATATACCAGAAATGTTTGAAGCTACTGACTGAATGAAAGGAGCTGGCATCTCACTCTCTTTGTATCTTCTTTATCATGCTAGGATTAGCAGGAAAAAGCAAAAAATTTCAGAATTGCACCTTGCAATGTGGAGATATTACTGTTTGTGCATTTACAATATTCATTGATTTTTGCCATTGAAAAACATGTTTTTCATATACCAGAAATGTTTGAAGCTACTGACTGAATGAAAGGAGCTGGCATCTCACTCTCTTTGAATCTTCTTTATCATGCTAGGATTAACAGGAAAAAGCAAAAAATTTCAGAATTGCACCTTGCAATGTGGAGATATTACTGTTTGTGCATTTACAATATTCATTGATTTTTGCCATTGAAAAACATGTTTTTCATATACCAGAAATGTTTGAAGCTACTGACTGAATGAAAGGAGCTGGCATCTCACTCTCTTTGAATCTTCTTTATCATGCTAGGATTAACAGGAAAAAGCAAAAAATTTCAGAATTGCACCTTGCAATGTGGAGATATTACTGTTTGTGCATTTACAATATTCATTGATTTTTGCCATTGAAAAACATGTTTTTCATATACCAGAAATGTTTGAAGCTACTGACTGAATGAAAGGAGCTGGCATCTCACTCTCTTTGAATCTTCTTTATCATGCTAGGATTAACAGGAAAAAGCTAAAAATTTCAGAATTGCACCGTGCAATGTGGAGATATTACTGTTTGTGCATTTACAATATTCATTGATTTTTGCCATTGAAAAACATGTTTTTCATATACCAGAAATGTTTGAAGCTACTGACTGAATGAAAGGAGCTGGCATCTCACTCTCTTTGAATCTTCTTTATCATGCTAGGATTAGCAGGAAAAAGCAAAAAATTTCAGAATTGCACCTTGCAATGTGGAGATATTACTGTTTGTGCATTTACAATATTCATTGATTTTTGCCATTGAAAAACATGTTTTTCATATACCAGAAATGTTTGAAGCTACTGACTGAATGAAAGGAGCTGGCATCTCACTCTCTTTGAATCTTCTTTATCATGCTAGGATTAACAGGAAAAAGCTAAAAATTTCAGAATTGCACCGTGCAATGTGGAGATATTACTGTTTGTGCATTTACAATATTCATTGATTTTTGCCATTGAAAAACATGTTTTTCATATACCAGAAATGTTTGAAGCTACTGACTGAATGAAAGGAGCTGGCATCTCACTCTCTTTGAATCTTCTTTATCATGCTAGGATTAGCAGGAAAAAGCAAAAAATTTCAGAATTGCACCTTGCAATGTGGAGATATTACTGTTTGTGCATTTACAATATTCATTGATTTTTGCCATTGAAAAACATGTTTTTCATATACCAGAAATGTTTGAAGCTACTGACTGAATGAAAGGAGCTGGCATCTCACTCTCTTTGAATCTTTTTTATCATGCTAGGATTAACAGGAAAAAGCAAAAAATTTCAGAATTGCACCTTGCAATGTGGAGATATTACTGTTTGTGCATTTACAATATTCATTGATTTTTGCCATTGAAAAACATGTTTTTCATATACCAGAAATGTTTGAAGCTACTGACTGAATGAAAGGAGCTGGCATCTCACTCTCTTTGAATCTTCTTTATCATGCTAGGATTAACAGGAAAAAGCTAAAAATTTCAGAATTGCACCGTGCAATGTGGAGATATTACTGTTTGTGCATTTACAATATTCATTGATATTTGCCATTGAAAAACATGTTTTTCATATACCAGAAATGTTTGAAGCTACTGACTGAATGAAAGGAGCTGGCATCTCACTCTCTTTGAATCTTCTTTATCATGCTAGGATTAGCAGGAAAAAGCAAAAAATTTCAGAATTGCACCTTGCAATGTGGAGATATTACTGTTTGTGCATTTACAATATTCATTGATTTTTGCCATTGAAAAACATGTTTTTCATATACCAGAAATGTTTGAAGCTACTGACTGAATGAAAGGAGCTGGCATCTCACTCTCTTTGAATCTTCTTTATCATGCTAGGATTAGCAGGAAAAAGCAAAAAATTTCAGAATTGCACCTTGCAATGTGGAGATATTACTGTTTGTGCATTTACAATATTCATTGATTTTTGCCATTGAAAAACGTCCAGAAATGTTTGAAGCTACTGACTGAATGAAAGGAGCTGGCATCTCACTCTCTTTGAATCTTCTTTATCATGCTAGGATTAACAGGAAAAAGCTAAAAATTTCAGAATTGCACCGTGCAATGTGGAGATATTACTGTTTGTGCATTTACAATATTCATTGATTTTTGCCTTTGAAAAACATGTTTTTCATATACCAGAAATGTTTGAAGCTACTGACTGAATGAAAGGAGCTGGCATCTCACTCTCTTTGAATCTTCTTTATCATGCTAGGATTAGCAGGAAAAAGCAAAAAATTTCAGAATTGCACCTTGCAATGTGGAGATATCACTGTTTGTGCATTTACAATATTCATTGATTTTTGCCATTGAAAAACATGTTTTTCATATACCAGAAATGTTTGAAGCTACTGACTGAATGAAAGGAGCTGGCATCTCACTCTCTTTGAATCTTCTTTATCATGCTAGGATTAACAGGAAAAAGCAAAAAATTTCAGAATTGCACCTTGCAATGTGGAGATATTACTGTTTGTGCATTTACAATATTCATTGATTTTTGCCATTGAAAAACATGTTTTTCATATACCAGAAATGTTTGAAGCTACTGACTGAATGAAAGGAGCTGGCATCTCACTCTCTTTGAATCTTCTTTATCATGCTAGGATTAACAGGAAAAAGCTAAAAATTTCAGAATTGCACCGTGCAATGTGGAGATATTACTGTTTGTGCATTTACAATATTCATTGATTTTTGCCATTGAAAAACATGTTTTTCATATACCAGAAATGTTTGAAGCTACTGACTGAATGAAAGGAGCTGGCATCTCACTCTCTTTGAATCTTCTTTATCATGCTAGGATTAGCAGGAAAAAGCAAAAAATTTCAGAATTGCACCTTGCAATGTGGAGATATTACTGTTTGTGCATTTACAATATTCATTGATTTTTGCCATTGAAAAACATGTTTTTCATATACCAGAAATGTTTGAAGCTACTGACTGAATGAAAGGAGCTGGCATCTCACTCTCTTTGAATCTTCTTTATCATGCTAGGATTAACAGGAAAAAGCTAAAAATTTCAGAATTGCACCGTGCAATGTGGAGATATTACTGTTTGTGCATTTACAATATTCATTGATTTTTGCCATTGAAAAACATGTTTTTCATATACCAGAAATGTTTGAAGCTACTGACTGAATGAAAGGAGCTGGCATCTCACTCTCTTTGAATCTTCTTTATCATGCTAGGATTAGCAGGAAAAAGCAAAAAATTTCAGAATTGCACCTTGCAATGTGGAGATATTACTGTTTGTGCATTTACAATATTCATTGATTTTTGCCATTGAAAAACATGTTTTTCATATACCAGAAATGTTTGAAGCTACTGACTGAATGAAAGGAGCTGGCATCTCACTCTCTTTGAATCTTCTTTATCATGCTAGGATTAACAGGAAAAAGCAAAAAATTTCAGAATTGCACCTTGCAATGTGGAGATATTACTGTTTGTGCATTTACAATATTCATTGATTTTTGCCATTGAATGTTTTTCATATACCAGAAATGTTTGAAGCTACTGACTGAATGAAAGGAGCTGGCATCTCACTCTCTTTGAATCTTCTTTATCATGCTAGGATTAACAGGAAAAAGCTAAAAATTTCAGAATTGCACCGTGCAATGTGGAGATATTACTGTTTGTGCATTTACAATATTCATTGATTTTTGCCATTGAAAAACATGTTTTTCATATACCAGAAATGTTTGAAGCTACTGACTGAATGAAAGGAGCTGGCATCTCACTCTCTTTGAATCTTCTTTATCATGCTAGGATTAGCAGGAAAAAGCAAAAAATTTCAGAATTGCACCTTGCAATGTGGAGATATTACTGTTTGTGCATTTACAATATTCATTGATTTTTGCCATTGAAAAACATGTTTTTCATATACCAGAAATGTTTGAAGCTACTGACTGAATGAAAGGAGCTGGCATCTCACTCTCTTTGAATCTTCTTTATCATGCTAGGATTAACAGGAAAAAGCTAAAAATTTCAGAATTGCACCGTGCAATGTGGAGATATTACTGTTTGTGCATTTACAATATTCATTGATTTTTGCCATTGAAAAACATGTTTTTCATATACCAGAAATGTTTGAAGCTACTGACTGAATGAAAGGAGCTGGCATCTCACTCTCTTTGAATCTTCTTTATCATGCTAGGATTAGCAGGAAAAAGCAAAAAATTTCAGAATTGCACCTTGCAATGTGGAGTTATTACTGTTTGTGCATTTACAATATTCATTGATTTTTGCCATTGAAAAACGTCCAGAAATGTTTGAAGCTACTGACTGAATGAAAGGAGCTGGCATCTCACTCTCTTTGAATCTTCTTTATCATGCTAGGATTAGCAGGAAAAAGCAAAAAATTTCAGAATTGCACCTTGCAATGTGGAGATATTACTGTTTGTGCATTTACAATATTCATTGATTTTTGCCATTGAAAAACATGTTTTTCATATACCAGAAATGTTTGAAGCTACTGACTGAATGAAAGGAGCTGGCATCTCACTCTCTTTGAATCTTCTTTATCATGCTAGGATTAGCAGGAAAAAGCAAAAAATTTCAGAATTGCACCTTGCAATGTGGAGATATTACTGTTTGTGCATTTACAATATTCATTGATTTTTGCCATTGAAAAACGTCCAGAAATGTTTGAAGCTACTGACTGAATGAAAGGAGCTGGCATCTCACTCTCTTTGAATCTTCTTTATCATGCTAGGATTAACAGGAAAAAGCTAAAAATTTCAGAATTGCACCGTGCAATGTGGAGATATTACTGTTTGTGCATTTACAATATTCATTGATTTTTGCCTTTGAAAAACATGTTTTTCATATACCAGAAATGTTTGAAGCTACTGACTGAATGAAAGGAGCTGGCATCTCACTCTCTTTGAATCTTCTTTATCATGCTAGGATTAGCAGGAAAAAGCAAAAAATTTCAGAATTGCACCTTGCAATGTGGAGATATTACTGTTTGTGCATTTACAATATTCATTGATTTTTGCCATTGAAAAACATGTTTTTCATATACCAGAAATGTTTGAAGCTACTGACTGAATGAAAGGAGCTGGCATCTCACTCTCTTTGAATCTTCTTTATCATGCTAGGATTAGCAGGAAAAAGCAAAAAATTTCAGAATTGCACCTTGCAATGTGGAGATATTACTGTTTGTGCATTTACAATATTCATTGATTTTTGCCATTGAAAAACATGTTTTTCATATACCAGAAATGTTTGAAGCTACTGACTGAATGAAAGGAGCTGGCATCTCACTCTCTTTGAATCTTCTTTATCATGCTAGGATTAACAGGAAAAAGCAAAAAATTTCAGAATTGCACCTTGCAATGTGGAGATATTACTGTTTGTGCATTTACAATATTCATTGATTTTTGCCATTGAATGTTTTTCATATACCAGAAATGTTTGAAGCTACTGACTGAATGAAAGGAGCTGGCATCTCACTCTCTTTGAATCTTCTTTATCATGCTAGGATTAACAGGAAAAAGCTAAAAATTTCAGAATTGCACCGTGCAATGTGGAGATATTACTGTTTGTGCATTTACAATATTCATTGATTTTTGCCATTGAAAAACATGTTTTTCATATACCAGAAATGTTTGAAGCTACTGACTGAATGAAAGGAGCTGGCATCTCACTCTCTTTGAATCTTCTTTATCATGCTAGGATTAGCAGGAAAAAGCAAAAAATTTCAGAATTGCACCTTGCAATGTGGAGATATTACTGTTTGTGCATTTACAATATTCATTGATTTTTGCCATTGAAAAACATGTTTTTCATATACCAGAAATGTTTGAAGCTACTGACTGAATGAAAGGAGCTGGCATCTCACTCTCTTTGAATCTTCTTTATCATGCTAGGATTAACAGGAAAAAGCTAAAAATTTCAGAATTGCACCGTGCAATGTGGAGATATTACTGTTTGTGCATTTACAATATTCATTGATTTTTGCCATTGAAAAACATGTTTTTCATATACCAGAAATGTTTGAAGCTACTGACTGAATGAAAGGAGCTGGCATCTCACTCTCTTTGAATCTTCTTTATCATGCTAGGATTAGCAGGAAAAAGCAAAAAATTTCAGAATTGCACCTTGCAATGTGGAGTTATTACTGTTTGTGCATTTACAAAATTCATTGATTTTTGCCATTGAAAAACGTCCAGAAATGTTTGAAGCTACTGACTGAATGAAAGGAGCTGGCATCTCACTCTCTTTGAATCTTCTTTATCATGCTAGGATTAGCAGGAAAAAGCAAAAAATTTCAGAATTGCACCTTGCAATGTGGAGATATTACTGTTTGTGCATTTACAATATTCATTGATTTTTGCCATTGAAAAACATGTTTTTCATATACCAGAAATGTTTGAAGCTACTGACTGAATGAAAGGAGCTGGCATCTCACTCTCTTTGAATCTTCTTTATCATGCTAGGATTAGCAGGAAAAAGCAAAAAATTTCAGAATTGCACCTTGCAATGTGGAGATATTACTGTTTGTGCATTTACAATATTCATTGATTTTTGCCATTGAAAAACATGTTTTTCATATACCAGAAATGTTTGAAGCTACTGACTGAATGAAAGGAGCTGGCATCTCACTCTCTTTGAATCTTCTTTATCATGCTAGGATTAACAGGAAAAAGCAAAAAATTTCAGAATTGCACCTTGCAATGTGGAGATATTACTGTTTGTGCATTTACAATATTCATTGATTTTTGCCATTGAAAAACATGTTTTTCATATACCAGAAATGTTTGAAGCTACTGACTGAATGAAAGGAGCTGGCATCTCACTCTCTTTGAATCTTCTTTATCATGCTAGGATTAACAGGAAAAAGCAAAAAATTTCAGAATTGCACCTTGCAATGTGGAGATATTACTGTTTGTGCATTTACAATATTCATTGATTTTTGCCATTGAAAAACGTCCAGAAATGTTTGAAGCTACTGACTGAATGAAAGGAGCTGGCATCTCACTCTCTTTGAATCTTCTTTATCATGCTAGGATTAACAGGAAAAAGCTAAAAATTTCAGAATTGCACCGTGCAATGTGGAGATATTACTGTTTGTGCATTTACAATATTCATTGATTTTTGCCATTGAAAAACATGTTTTTCAGATACCAGAAATGTTTGAAGCTACTGACTGAATGAAAGGAGCTGGCATCTCACTCTCTTTGAATCTTCTTTATCATGCTAGGATTAGCAGGAAAAAGCAAAAAATTTCAGAATTGCACCTTGCAATGTGGAGATATTACTGTTTGTGCATTTACAATATTCATTGATTTTTGCCATTGAAAAACATGTTTTTCATATACCAGAAATGTTTGAAGCTACTGACTGAATGAAAGGAGCTGGCATCTCACTCTCTTTGAATCTTCTTTATCATGCTAGGATTAACAGGAAAAAGCAAAAAATTTCAGAATTGCACCTTGCAATGTGGAGATATTACTGTTTGTGCATTTACAATATTCATTGATTTTTGCCATTGAAAAACATGTTTTTCATATACCAGAAATGTTTGAAGCTACTGACTGAATGAAAGGAGCTGGCATCTCACTCTCTTTGAATCTTCTTTATCATGCTAGGATTAGCAGGAAAAAGCAAAAAATTTCAGAATTGCACCTTGCAATGTGGAGATATTACTGTTTGTGCATTTACAATATTCATTGATTTTTGCCATTGAAAAACATGTTTTTCATATACCAGAAATGTTTGAAGCTACTGACTGAATGAAAGGAGCTGGCATCTCACTCTCTTTGAATCTTCTTTATCATGCTAGGATTAGCAGGAAAAAGCTAAAAATTTCAGAATTGCACCTTGCAATGTGGAGATATTACTGTTTGTGCATTTACAATATTCATTAATTTTTGCCATTGAAAAACGTCCAGAAATGTTTGAAGCTACTGACTGAATGAAAGGAGCTGGCATCTCACTCTCTTTGAATCTTCTTTATCATGCTAGGATTAACAGGAAAAAGCTAAAAATTTCAGAATTGCACCGTGCAATGTGGAGATATTACTGTTTGTGCATTTACAATATTCATTGATTTTTGCCATTGAAAAACATGTTTTTCATATACCAGAAATGTTTGAAGCTACTGACTGAATGAAAGGAGCTGGCATCTCACTCTCTTTGAATCTTCTTTATCATGCTAGGATTAGCAGGAAAAAGCAAACAATTTCAGAATTGCACCTTGCAATGTGGAGATATTACTGTTTGTGCATTTACAATATTCATTGATTTTTGCCATTGAAAAACATGTTTTTCATATACCAGAAATGTTTGAAGCTACTGACTGAATGAAAGGAGCTGGCATCTCACTCTCTTTGAATCTTCTTTATCATGCTAGGATTAACAGGAAAAAGCTAAAAATTTCAGAATTGCACCGTGCAATGTGGAGATATTACTGTTTGTGCATTTACAATATTCATTGATTTTTGCCATTGAAAAACATGTTTTTCATATACCAGAAATGTTTGAAGCTACTGACTGAATGAAAGGAGCTGGCATCTCACTCTCTTTGAATCTTCTTTATCATGCTAGGATTAGCAGGAAAAAGCAAAAAATTTCAGAATTGCACCTTGCAATGTGGAGATATTACTGTTTGTGCATTTACAATATTCATTGATTTTTGCCATTGAAAAACATGTTTTTCATATACCAGAAATGTTTGAAGCTACTGACTGAATGAAAGGAGCTGGCATCTCACTCTCTTTGAATCTTCTTTATCATGCTAGGATTAGCAGGAAAAAGCAAAAAATTTCAGAATTGCACCTTGCAATGTGGAGATATTACTGTTTGTGCATTTACAATATTCATTGATTTTTGCCATTGAAAAACATGTTTTTCATATACCAGAAATGTTTGAAGCTACTGACTGAATGAAAGGAGCTGGCATCTCACTCTCTTTGAATCTTCTTTATCATGCTAGGATTAACAGGAAAAAGCAAAAAATTTCAGAATTGCACCTTGCAATGTGGAGATATTACTGTTTGTGCATTTACAATATTCATTGATTTTTGCCATTGAATGTTTTTCATATACCAGAAATGTTTGAAGCTACTGACTGAATGAAAGGAGCTGGCATCTCACTCTCTTTGAATCTTCTTTATCATGCTAGGATTAACAGGAAAAAGCTAAAAATTTCAGAATTGCACCGTGCAATGTGGAGATATTACTGTTTGTGCATTTACAATATTCATTGATTTTTGCCATTGAAAAACATGTTTTTCATATACCAGAAATGTTTGAAGCTACTGACTGAATGAAAGGAGCTGGCATCTCACTCTCTTTGAATCTTCTTTATCATGCTAGGATTAGCAGGAAAAAGCAAAAAATTTCAGAATTGCACCTTGCAATGTGGAGATATTACTGTTTGTGCATTTACAATATTCATTGATTTTTGCCATTGAAAAACATGTTTTTCATATACCAGAAATGTTTGAAGCTACTGACTGAATGAAAGGAGCTGGCATCTCACTCTCTTTGAATCTTCTTTATCATGCTAGGATTAACAGGAAAAAGCTAAAAATTTCAGAATTGCACCGTGCAATGTGGAGATATTACTGTTTGTGCATTTACAATATTCATTGATTTTTGCCATTGAAAAACATGTTTTTCATATACCAGAAATGTTTGAAGCTACTGACTGAATGAAAGGAGCTGGCATCTCACTCTCTTTGAATCTTCTTTATCATGCTAGGATTAGCAGGAAAAAGCAAAAAATTTCAGAATTGCACCTTGCAATGTGGAGTTATTACTGTTTGTGCATTTACAAAATTCATTGATTTTTGCCATTGAAAAACGTCCAGAAATGTTTGAAGCTACTGACTGAATGAAAGGAGCTGGCATCTCACTCTCTTTGAATCTTCTTTATCATGCTAGGATTAGCAGGAAAAAGCAAAAAATTTCAGAATTGCACCTTGCAATGTGGAGATATTACTGTTTGTGCATTTACAATATTCATTGATTTTTGCCATTGAAAAACATGTTTTTCATATACCAGAAATGTTTGAAGCTACTGACTGAATGAAAGGAGCTGGCATCTCACTCTCTTTGAATCTTCTTTATCATGCTAGGATTAGCAGGAAAAAGCAAAAAATTTCAGAATTGCACCTTGCAATGTGGAGATATTACTGTTTGTGCATTTACAATATTCATTGATTTTTGCCATTGAAAAACATGTTTTTCATATACCAGAAATGTTTGAAGCTACTGACTGAATGAAAGGAGCTGGCATCTCACTCTCTTTGAATCTTCTTTATCATGCTAGGATTAACAGGAAAAAGCAAAAAATTTCAGAATTGCACCTTGCAATGTGGAGATATTACTGTTTGTGCATTTACAATATTCATTGATTTTTGCCATTGAAAAACATGTTTTTCATATACCAGAAATGTTTGAAGCTACTGACTGAATGAAAGGAGCTGGCATCTCACTCTCTTTGAATCTTCTTTATCATGCTAGGATTAACAGGAAAAAGCAAAAAATTTCAGAATTGCACCTTGCAATGTGGAGATATTACTGTTTGTGCATTTACAATATTCATTGATTTTTGCCATTGAAAAACGTCCAGAAATGTTTGAAGCTACTGACTGAATGAAAGGAGCTGGCATCTCACTCTCTTTGAATCTTCTTTATCATGCTAGGATTAACAGGAAAAAGCTAAAAATTTCAGAATTGCACCGTGCAATGTGGAGATATTACTGTTTGTGCATTTACAATATTCATTGATTTTTGCCATTGAAAAACATGTTTTTCAGATACCAGAAATGTTTGAAGCTACTGACTGAATGAAAGGAGCTGGCATCTCACTCTCTTTGAATCTTCTTTATCATGCTAGGATTAGCAGGAAAAAGCAAAAAATTTCAGAATTGCACCTTGCAATGTGGAGATATTACTGTTTGTGCATTTACAATATTCATTGATTTTTGCCATTGAAAAACATGTTTTTCATATACCAGAAATGTTTGAAGCTACTGACTGAATGAAAGGAGCTGGCATCTCACTCTCTTTGAATCTTCTTTATCATGCTAGGATTAACAGGAAAAAGCAAAAAATTTCAGAATTGCACCTTGCAATGTGGAGATATTACTGTTTGTGCATTTACAATATTCATTGATTTTTGCCATTGAAAAACATGTTTTTCATATACCAGAAATGTTTGAAGCTACTGACTGAATGAAAGGAGCTGGCATCTCACTCTCTTTGAATCTTCTTTATCATGCTAGGATTAGCAGGAAAAAGCAAAAAATTTCAGAATTGCACCTTGCAATGTGGAGATATTACTGTTTGTGCATTTACAATATTCATTGATTTTTGCCATTGAAAAACATGTTTTTCATATACCAGAAATGTTTGAAGCTACTGACTGAATGAAAGGAGCTGGCATCTCACTCTCTTTGAATCTTCTTTATCATGCTAGGATTAGCAGGAAAAAGCAAAAAATTTCAGAATTGCACCTTGCAATGTGGAGATATTACTGTTTGTGCATTTACAATATTCATTAATTTTTGCCATTGAAAAACGTCCAGAAATGTTTGAAGCTACTGACTGAATGAAAGGAGCTGGCATCTCACTCTCTTTGAATCTTCTTTATCATGCTAGGATTAACAGGAAAAAGCTAAAAATTTCAGAATTGCACCGTGCAATGTGGAGATATTACTGTTTGTGCATTTACAATATTCATTGATTTTTGCCATTGAAAAACATGTTTTTCATATACCAGAAATGTTTGAAGCTACTGACTGAATGAAAGGAGCTGGCATCTCACTCTCTTTGAATCTTCTTTATCATGCTAGGATTAGCAGGAAAAAGCAAACAATTTCAGAATTGCACCTTGCAATGTGGAGATATTACTGTTTGTGCATTTACAATATTCATTGATTTTTGCCATTGAAAAACATGTTTTTCATATACCAGAAATGTTTGAAGCTACTGACTGAATGAAAGGAGCTGGCATCTCACTCTCTTTGAATCTTCTTTATCATGCTAGGATTAACAGGAAAAAGCTAAAAATTTCAGAATTGCACCGTGCAATGTGGAGATATTACTGTTTGTGCATTTACAATATTCATTGATTTTTGCCATTGAAAAACATGTTTTTCATATACCAGAAATGTTTGAAGCTACTGACTGAATGAATGGAGCTGGCATCTCACTCTCTTTGAATCTTCTTTATCATGCTAGGATTAGCAGGAAAAAGCAAAAAATTTCAGAATTGCACCTTGCAATGTGGAGATATTACTGTTTGTGCATTTACAATATTCATTGATTTTTGCCATTGAAAAACATGTTTTTCATATACCAGAAATGTTTGAAGCTACTGACTGAATGAAAGGAGCTGGCATCTCACTCTCTTTGAATCTTCTTTATCATGCTAGGATTAACAGGAAAAAGCAAAAAATTTCAGAATTGCACCTTGCAATGTGGAGATATTACTGTTTGTGCATTTACAATATTCATTGATTTTTGCCATTGAAAAACATGTTTTTCATATACCAGAAATGTTTGAAGCTACTGACTGAATGAAAGGAGCTGGCATCTCACTCTCTTTGAATCTTCTTTATCATGCTAGGATTAACAGGAAAAAGCTAAAAATTTCAGAATTGCACCGTGCAATGTGGAGATATTACTGTTTGTGCATTTACAATATTCATTGCTTTTTGCCATTGAAAAACATGTTTTTCATATACCAGAAATGTTTGAAGCTACTGACTGAATGAAAGGAGCTGGCATCTCACTCTCTTTGAATCTTCTTTATCATGCTAGGATTAGCAGGAAAAAGCAAAAAATTTCAGAATTGCACCTTGCAATGTGGAGATATTACTGTTTGTGCATTTACAATATTCATTGATTTTTGCCATTGAAAAACATGTTTTTCATATACCAGAAATGTTTGAAGCTACTGACTGAATGAAAGGAGCTGGCATCTCACTCTCTTTGAATCTTCTTTATCATGCTAGGATTAACAGGAAAAAGCAAAAAATTTCAGAATTGCACCTTGCAATGTGGAGATATTACTGTTTGTGCATTTACAATATTCATTGATTTTTGCCATTGAAAAACATGTTTTTCATATACCAGAAATGTTTGAAGCTACTGACTGAATGAAAGGAGCTGGCATCTCACTCTCTTTGAATCTTCTTTATCATGCTAGGATTAACAGGAAAAAGCTAAAAATTTCAGAATTGCACCGTGCAATGTGGAGATATTACTGTTTGTGCATTTACAATATTCATTGATTTTTGCCATTGAAAAACATGTTTTTCATATACCAGAAATGTTTGAAGCTACTGACTGAATGAAAGGAGCTGACATCTCACTCTCTTTGAATCTTCTTTATCATGCTAGGATTAGCAGGAAAAAGCAAAAAATTTCAGAATTGCACCTTGCAATGTGGAGATATTACTGTTTGTGCATTTACAATATTCATTGATTTTTGCCATTGAAAAACATGTTTTTCATATACCAGAAATGTTTGAAGCTACTGACTGAATGAAAGGAGCTGGCATCTCACTCTCTTTGAATCTTCTTTATCATGCTAGGATTAACAGGAAAAAGCTAAAAATTTCAGAATTGCACCGTGCAATGTGGAGATATTACTGTTTGTGCATTTACAATATTCATTGATTTTTGCCATTGAAAAACATGTTTTTCATATACCAGAAATGTTTGAAGCTACTGACTGAATGAAAGGAGCTGGCATCTCACTCTGAATCTTCTTTATCATGCTAGGATTAGCAGGAAAAAGCAAAAAATTTCAGAATTGCACCTTGCAATGTGGAGATATTACTGTTTGTGCATTTACAATATTCATTGATTTTTGCCATTGAAAAACGTCCAGAAATGTTTGAAGCTACTGACTGAATGAAAGGAGCTGGCATCTCACTCTCTTTGAATCTTCTTTATCATGCTAGGATTAACAGGAAAAAGCTAAAAATTTCAGAATTGCACCGTGCAATGTGGAGATATTACTGTTTGTGCATTTACAATATTCATTGATTTTTGCCATTGAAAAACATGTTTTTCATATACCAGAAATGTTTGAAGCTACTGACTGAATGAAAGGAGCTGGCATCTCACTCTCTTTGAATCTTCTTTATCATGCTAGGATTAGCAGGAAAAAGCAAAAAATTTCAGAATTGCACCTTGCAATGTGGAGATATTACTGTTTGTGCATTTACAATATTCATTGATTTTTGCCATTGAAAAACATGTTTTTCATATACCAGAAATGTTTGAAGCTACTGACTGAATGAAAGGAGCTGGCATCTCACTCTCTTTGAATCTTCTTTATCATGCTAGGATTAACAGGAAAAAGCAAAAAATTTCAGAATTGCACCTTGCAATGTGGAGATATTACTGTTTGTGCATTTACAATATTCATTGATTTTTGCCATTGAAAAACATGTTTTTCATATACCAGAAATGTTTGAAGCTACTGACTGAATGAAAGGAGCTGGCATCTCACTCTCTTTGAATCTTCTTTATCATGCTAGGATTAACAGGAAAAAGCTAAAAATTTCAGAATTGCACCGTGCAATGTGGAGATATTACTGTTTGTGCATTTACAATATTCATTGATTTTTGCCATTGAAAAACATGTTTTTCATATACCAGAAATGTTTGAAGCTACTGACTGAATGAAAGGAGCTGGCATCTCACTCTCTTTGAATCTTCTTTATCATGCTAGGATTAGCAGGAAAAAGCAAAAAATTTCAGAATTGCACCTTGCAATGTGGAGATATTACTGTTTGTGCATTTACAATATTCATTGATTTTTGCCATTGAAAAACATGTTTTTCATATACCAGAAATGTTTGAAGCTACTGACTGAATGAAAGGAGCTGGCATCTCACTCTCTTTGAATCTTCTTTATCATGCTAGGATTAGCAGGAAAAAGCAAAAAATTTCAGAATTGCACCTTGCAATGTGGAGATATTACTGTTTGTGCATTTACAATATTCATTAATTTTTGCCATTGAAAAACGTCCAGAAATGTTTGAAGCTACTGACTGAATGAAAGGAGCTGGCATCTCACTCTCTTTGAATCTTCTTTATCATGCTAGGATTAACAGGAAAAAGCTAAAAATTTCAGAATTGCACCGTGCAATGTGGAGATATTACTGTTTGTGCATTTACAATATTCATTGATTTTTGCCATTGAAAAACATGTTTTTCATATACCAGAAATGTTTGAAGCTACTGACTGAATGAAAGGAGCTGGCATCTCACTCTCTTTGAATCTTCTTTATCATGCTAGGATTAGCAGGAAAAAGCAAAAAATTTCAGAATTGCACCTTGCAATGTGGAGATATTACTGTTTGTGCATTTACAATATTCATTGATTTTTGCCATTGAAAAACATGTTTTTCATATACCAGAAATGTTTGAAGCTACTGACTGAATGAAAGGAGCTGGCATCTCACTCTCTTTGAATCTTCTTTATCATGCTAGGATTAACAGGAAAAAGCAAAAAATTTCAGAATTGCACCTTGCAATGTGGAGATATTACTGTTTGTGCATTTACAATATTCATTGATTTTTGCCATTGAAAAACATGTTTTTCATATACCAGAAATGTTTGAAGCTACTGACTGAATGAAAGGAGCTGGCATCTCACTCTCTTTGAATCTTCTTTATCATGCTAGGATTAACAGGAAAAAGCTAAAAATTTCAGAATTGCACCGTGCAATGTGGAGATATTACTGTTTGTGCATTTACAATATTCATTGATTTTTGCCATTGAAAAACATGTTTTTCATATACCAGAAATGTTTGAAGCTACTGACTGAATGAAAGGAGCTGGCATCTCACTCTCTTTGAATCTTCTTTATCATGCTAGGATTAGCAGGAAAAAGCAAAAAATTTCAGAATTGCACCTTGCAATGTGGAGATATTACTGTTTGTGCATTTACAATATTCATTGATTTTTGCCATTGAAAAACATGTTTTTCATATACCAGAAATGTTTGAAGCTACTGACTGAATGAAAGGAGCTGGCATCTCACTCTCTTTGAATCTTCTTTATCATGCTAGGATTAACAGGAAAAAGCAAAAAATTTCAGAATTGCACCTTGCAATGTGGAGATATTACTGTTTGTGCATTTACAATATTCATTGATTTTTGCCATTGAAAAACATGTTTTTCATATACCAGAAATGTTTGAAGCTACTGACTGAATGAAAGGAGCTGGCATCTCACTCTCTTTGAATCTTCTTTATCATGCTAGGATTAACAGGAAAAAGCAAAAAATTTCAGAATTGCACCTTGCAATGTGGAGATATTACTGTTTGTGCATTTACAATATTCATTGATTTTTGCCATTGAAAAACGTCCAGAAATGTTTGAAGCTACTGACTGAATGAAAGGAGCTGGCATCTCACTCTCTTTGAATCTTCTTTATCATGCTAGGATTAACAGGAAAAAGCTAAAAATTTCAGAATTGCACCGTGCAATGTGGAGATATTACTGTTTGTGCATTTACAATATTCATTGATTTTTGCCATTGAAAAACATGTTTTTCATATACCAGAAATGTTTGAAGCTACTGACTGAATGAAAGGAGCTGGCATCTCACTCTCTTTGAATCTTCTTTATCATGCTAGGATTAGCAGGAAAAAGCAAAAAATTTCAGAATTGCACCTTGCAATGTGGAGATATTACTGTTTGTGCATTTACAATATTCATTGATTTTTGCCATTGAAAAACATGTTTTTCATATACCAGAAATGTTTGAAGCTACTGACTGAATGAAAGGAGCTGGCATCTCACTCTCTTTGAATCTTCTTTATCATGCTAGGATTAACAGGAAAAAGCAAAAAATTTCAGAATTGCACCTTGCAATGTGGAGATATTACTGTTTGTGCATTTACAATATTCATTGATTTTTGCCATTGAAAAACATGTTTTTCATATACCAGAAATGTTTGAAGCTACTGACTGAATGAAAGGAGCTGGCATCTCACTCTCTTTGAATCTTCTTTATCATGCTAGGATTAACAGGAAAAAGCTAAAAATTTCAGAATTGCACCGTGCAATGTGGAGATATTACTGTTTGTGCATTTACAATATTCATTGATTTTTGCCATTGAAAAACATGTTTTTCATATACCAGAAATGTTTGAAGCTACTGACTGAATGAAAGGAGCTGGCATCTCACTCTCTTTGAATCTTCTTTATCATGCTAGGATTAGCAGGAAAAAGCAAAAAATTTCAGAATTGCACCTTGCAATGTGGAGATATTACTGTTTGTGCATTTACAATATTCATTGATTTTTGCCATTGAAAAACATGTTTTTCATATACCAGAAATGTTTGAAGCTACTGACTGAATGAAAGGAGCTGGCATCTCACTCTCTTTGAATCTTCTTTATCATGCTAGGATTAACAGGAAAAAGCTAAAAATTTCAGAATTGCACCGTGCAATGTGGAGATATTACTGTTTGTGCATTTACAATATTCATTGATTTTTGCCATTGAAAAACATGTTTTTCATATACCAGAAATGTTTGAAGCTACTGACTGAATGAAAGGAGCTGGCATCTCACTCTGAATCTTCTTTATCATGCTAGGATTAGCAGGAAAAAGCAAAAAATTTCAGAATTGCACCTTGCAATGTGGAGATATTACTGTTTGTGCATTTACAATATTCATTGATTTTTGCCATTGAAAAACATGTTTTTCATATACCAGAAATGTTTGAAGCTACTGACTGAATGAAAGGAGCTGGCATCTCACTCTCTTTGAATCTTCTTTATCATGCTAGGATTAACAGGAAAAAGCAAAAAATTTCAGAATTGCACCTTGCAATGTGGAGATATTACTGTTTGTGCATTTACAATATTCATTGATTTTTGCCATTGAAAAACATGTTTTTCATATACCAGAAATGTTTGAAGCTACTGACTGAATGAAAGGAGCTGGCATCTCACTCTCTTTGAATCTTCTTTATCATGCTAGGATTAGCAGGAAAAAGCAAAAAATTTCAGAATTGCACCTTGCAATGTGGAGATATTACTGTTTGTGCATTTACAATATTCATTGATTTTTGCCATTGAAAAACATGTTTTTCATATACCAGAAATGTTTGAAGCTACTGACTGAATGAAAGGAGCTGGCATCTCACTCTCTTTGAATCTTCTTTATCATGCTAGGATTAGCAGGAAAAAGCAAAAAATTTCAGAATTGCACCTTGCAATGTGGAGATATTACTGTTTTTGCATTTACAATATTCATTAATTTTTGCCATTGAAAAACGTCCAGAAATGTTTGAAGCTACTGACTGAATGAAAGGAGCTGGCATCTCACTCTCTTTGAATCTTCTTTATCATGCTAGGATTAACAGGAAAAAGCAAAAAATTTCAGAATTGCACCTTGCAATGTGGAGATATTACTGTTTGTGCATTTACAATATTCATTGATTTTTGCCATTGAAAAACATGTTTTTCATATACCAGAAATGTTTGAAGCTACTGACTGAATGAAAGGAGCTGGCATCTCACTCTCTTTGAATCTTCTTTATCATGCTAGGATTAACAGGAAAAAGCAAAAAATTTCAGAATTGCACCTTGCAATGTGGAGATATTACTGTTTGTGCATTTACAATATTCATTGATTTTTGCCATTGAAAAACATGTTTTTCATATACCAGAAATGTTTGAAGCTACTGACTGAATGAAAGGAGCTGGCATCTCACTCTCTTTGAATCTTCTTTATCATGCTAGGATTAACAGGAAAAAGCAAAAAATTTCAGAATTGCACCTTGCAATGTGGAGATATTACTGTTTGTGCATTTACAATATTCATTGATTTTTGCCATTGAAAAACGTCCAGAAATGTTTGAAGCTACTGACTGAATGAAAGGAGCTGGCATCTCACTCTCTTTGAATCTTCTTTATCATGCTAGGATTAGCAGGAAAAAGCAAAAAATTTCAGAATTGCACCTTGCAATGTGGAGATATTACTGTTTGTGCATTTACAATATTCATTGATTTTTACCATTGAAAAACATGTTTTTCATATACCAGAAATGTTTGAAGCTACTGACTGAATGAAAGGAGCTGGCATCTCACTCTCTTTGAATCTTCTTTATCATGCTAGGATTAGCAGGAAAAAGCAAAAAATTTCAGAATTGCACCTTGCAATGTGGAGATATTACTGTTTGTGCATTTACAATATTCATTGATTTTTGCCATTGAAAAACATGTTTTTCATATACCAGAAATGTTTGAAGCTACTGACTGAATGAAAGGAGCTGGCATCTCACTCTCTTTGAATCTTCTATCATGCTAGGATTAACAGGAAAAAGCTAAAAATTTCAGAATTGCACCGTGCAATGTGGAGATATTACTGTTTGTGCATTTACAATATTCATTGATTTTTGCCATTGAAAAACGTCCAGAAATGTTTGAAGCTACTGACTGAATGAAAGGAGCTGGCATCTCACTCTCTTTGAATCTTCTTTATCATGCTAGGATTAACAGGAAAAAGCTAAAAATTTCAGAATTGCACCGTGCAATGTGGAGATATTACTGTTTGTGCATTTACAATATTCATTGATTTTTGCCATTGAAAAACATGTTTTTCATATACCAGAAATGTTTGAAGCTACTGACTGAATGAAAGGAGCTGGCATCTCACTCTCTTTGAATCTTCTTTATCATGCTAGGATTAGCAGGAAAAAGCAAAAAATTTCAGAATTGCACCTTGCAATGTGGAGATATTACTGTTTGTGCATTTACAATATTCATTGATTTTTGCCATTGAAAAACATGTTTTTCATATACCAGAAATGTTTGAAGCTACTGACTGAATGAAAGGAGCTGGCATCTCACTCTCTTTGAATCTTCTTTATCATGCTAGGATTAACAGGAAAAAGCAAAAAATTTCAGAATTGCACCTTGCAATGTGGAGATATTACTGTTTGTGCATTTACAATATTCATTGATTTTTGCCATTGAAAAACATGTTTTTCATATACCAGAAATGTTTGAAGCTACTGACTGAATGAAAGGAGCTGGCATCTCACTCTCTTTGAATCTTCTTTATCATGCTAGGATTAACAGGAAAAAGCTAAAAATTTCAGAATTGCACCGTGCAATGTGGAGATATTACTGTTTGTGCATTTACAATATTCATTGATTTTTGCCATTGAAAAACATGTTTTTCATATACCAGAAATGTTTGAAGCTACTGACTGAATGAAAGGAGCTGGCATCTCACTCTCTTTGAATCTTCTTTATCATGCTAGGATTAGCAGGAAAAAGCAAAAAATTTCAGAATTGCACCTTGCAATGTGGAGATATTACTGTTTGTGCATTTACAATATTCATTGATTTTTGCCATTGAAAAACATGTTTTTCATATACCAGAAATGTTTGAAGCTACTGACTGAATGAAAGGAGCTGGCATCTCACTCTCTTTGAATCTTCTTTATCATGCTAGGATTAACAGGAAAAAGCTAAAAATTTCAGAATTGCACCGTGCAATGTGGAGATATTACTGTTTGTGCATTTACAATATTCATTGATTTTTGCCATTGAAAAACATGTTTTTCATATACCAGAAATGTTTGAAGCTACTGACTGAATGAAAGGAGCTGGCATCTCACTCTGAATCTTCTTTATCATGCTAGGATTAGCAGGAAAAAGCAAAAAATTTCAGAATTGCACCTTGCAATGTGGAGATATTACTGTTTGTGCATTTACAATATTCATTGATTTTTGCCATTGAAAAACATGTTTTTCATATACCAGAAATGTTTGAAGCTACTGACTGAATGAAAGGAGCTGGCATCTCACTCTCTTTGAATCTTCTTTATCATGCTAGGATTAACAGGAAAAAGCAAAAAATTTCAGAATTGCACCTTGCAATGTGGAGATATTACTGTTTGTGCATTTACAATATTCATTGATTTTTGCCATTGAAAAACATGTTTTTCATATACCAGAAATGTTTGAAGCTACTGACTGAATGAAAGGAGCTGGCATCTCACTCTCTTTGAATCTTCTTTATCATGCTAGGATTAACAGGAAAAAGCTAAAAATTTCAGAATTGCACCGTGCAATGTGGAGATATTACTGTTTGTGCATTTACAATATTCATTGATTTTTGCCATTGAAAAACATGTTTTTCATATACCAGAAATGTTTGAAGCTACTGACTGAATGAAAGGAGCTGGCATCTCACTCTCTTTGAATCTTCTTTATCATGCTAGGATTAGCAGGAAAAAGCAAAAAATTTCAGAATTGCACCTTGCAATGTGGAGATATTACTGTTTGTGCATTTACAATATTCATTGATTTTTGCCATTGAAAAACATGTTTTTCATATACCAGAAATGTTTGAAGCTACTGACTGAATGAAAGGAGCTGGCATCTCACTCTCTTTGAATCTTCTTTATCATGCTAGGATTAGCAGGAAAAAGCAAAAAATTTCAGAATTGCACCTTGCAATGTGGAGATATTACTGTTTGTGCATTTACAATATTCATTAATTTTTGCCATTGAAAAACGTCCAGAAATGTTTGAAGCTACTGACTGAATGAAAGGAGCTGGCATCTCACTCTCTTTGAATCTTCTTTATCATGCTAGGATTAGCAGGAAAAAGCAAAAAATTTCAGAATTGCACCTTGCAATGTGGAGATATTACTGTTTGTGCATTTACAATATTCATTGATTTTTGCCATTGAAAAACATGTTTTTCATATACCAGAAATGTTTGAAGCTACTGACTGAATGAAAGGAGCTGGCATCTCACTCTCTTTGAATCTTCTCTATCATGCTAGGATTAGCAGGAAAAAGCAAAATATTTCAGAATTGCACCTTGCAATGTGGAGATATTACTGTTTGTGCATTTACAATATTCATTGATTTTTGCCATTGAAAAACATGTTTTTCATATACCAGAAATGTTTGAAGCTACTGACTGAATGAAAGGAGCTGGCATCTCACTCTCTTTGAATCTTCTTTATCATGCTAGGATTAACAGGAAAAAGCAAAAAATTTCAGAATTGCACCTTGCAATGTGGAGATATTACTGTTTGTGCATTTACAATATTCATTGATTTTTGCCATTGAAAAACATGTTTTTCATATACCAGAAATGTTTGAAGCTACTGACTGAATGAAAGGAGCTGGCATCTCACTCTCTTTGAATCTTCTTTATCATGCTAGGATTAACAGGAAAAAGCAAAAAATTTCAGAATTGCACCTTGCAATGTGGAGATATTACTGTTTGTGCATTTACAATATTCATTGATTTTTGCCATTGAAAAACGTCCAGAAATGTTTGAAGCTACTGACTGAATGAAAGGAGCTGGCATCTCACTCTCTTTGAATCTTCTTTATCATGCTAGGATTAGCAGGAAAAAGCAAAAAATTTCAGAATTGCACCTTGCAATGTGGAGATATTACTGTTTGTGCATTTACAATATTCATTGATTTTTACCATTGAAAAACATGTTTTTCATATACCAGAAATGTTTGAAGCTACTGACTGAATGAAAGGAGCTGGCATCTCACTCTCTTTGAATCTTCTTTATCATGCTAGGATTAGCAGGAAAAAGCAAAAAATTTCAGAATTGCACCTTGCAATGTGGAGATATTACTGTTTGTGCATTTACAATATTCATTGATTTTTGCCATTGAAAAACATGTTTTTCATATACCAGAAATGTTTGAAGCTACTGACTGAATGAAAGGAGCTGGCATCTCACTCTCTTTGAATCTTCTATCATGCTAGGATTAACAGGAAAAAGCTAAAAATTTCAGAATTGCACCGTGCAATGTGGAGATATTACTGTTTGTGCATTTACAATATTCATTGATTTTTGCCATTGAAAAACATGTTTTTCATATACCAGAAATGTTTGAAGCTACTGACTGAATGAAAGGAGCTGGCATCTCACTCTCTTTGAATCTTCTTTATCATGCTAGGATTAGCAGGAAAAAGCAAAAAATTTCAGAATTGCACCTTGCAATGTGGAGATATTACTGTTTGTGCATTTACAATATTCATTGATTTTTGCCATTGAAAAACATGTTTTTCATATACCAGAAATGTTTGAAGCTACTGACTGAATGAAAGGAGCTGGAATCTCACTCTCTTTGAATCTTCTTTATCATGCTAGGATTAACAGGAAAAAGCTAAAAATTTCAGAATTGCACCGTGCAATGTGGAGATATTACTGTTTGTGCATTTACAATATTCATTGATTTTTGCCATTGAAAAACATGTTTTTCATATACCAGAAATGTTTGAAGCTACTGACTGAATGAAAGGAGCTGGCATCTCACTCTCTTTGAATCTTCTTTATCATGCTAGGATTAGCAGGAAAAAGCAAAAAATTTCAGAATTGCACCTTGCAATGTGGAGATATTACTGTTTGTGCATTTACAATATTCATTGATTTTTGCCATTGAAAAACATGTTTTTCATATACCAGAAATGTTTGAAGCTACTGACTGAATGAAAGGAGCTGGCATCTCACTCTCTTTGAATCTTCTTTATCATGCTATCATTAACAGGAAAAAGCTAAAAATTTCAGAATTGCACCGTGCAATGTGGAGATATTACTGTTTGTGCATTTACAATATTCATTGATTTTTGCCATTGAAAAACATGTTTTTCATATACCAGAAATGTTTGAAGCTACTGACTGAATGAAAGGAGCTGGCATCTCACTCTCTTTGAATCTTCTTTATCATGCTAGGATTAGCAGGAAAAAGCAAAAAATTTCAGAATTGCACCTTGCAATGTGGAGATATTACTGTTTGTGCATTTACAATATTCATTGATTTTTGCCATTGAAAAACATGTTTTTCATATACCAGAAATGTTTGAAGCTACTGACTGAATGAAAGGAGCTGGCATCTCACTCTCTTTGAATCTTCTTTATCATGCTAGGATTAGCAGGAAAAAGCAAAAAATTTCAGAATTGCACCTTGCAATGTGGAGATATTACTGTTTGTGCATTTACAATATTCATTGATTTTTGCCATTGAAAAACATGTTTTTCATATACCAGAAATGTTTGAAGCTACTGACTGAATGAAAGGAGCTGGCATCTCACTCTCTTTGAATCTTCTTTATCATGCTAGGATTAACAGGAAAAAGCAAAAAATTTCAGAATTGCACCTTGCAATGTGGAGATATTACTGTTTGTGCATTTACAATATTCATTGATTTTTGCCATTGAAAAACATGTTTTTCATATACCAGAAATGTTTGAAGCTACTGACTGAATGAAAGGAGCTGGCATCTCACTCTCTTTGAATCTTCTTTATCATGCTAGGATTAACAGGAAAAAGCTAAAAATTTCAGAATTGCACCGTGCAATGTGGAGATATTACTGTTTGTGCATTTACAATATTCATTGATTTTTGCCATTGAAAAACATGTTTTTCATATACCAGAAATGTTTGAAGCTACTGACTGAAAGGAGCTGGCATCTCACTCTCTTTGAATCTTCTTTATCATGCTAGGATTAGCAGGAAAAAGCAAAAAATTTCAGAATTGCACCTTGCAATGTGGAGATATTACTGTTTGTGCATTTACAATATTCATTGATTTTTGCCATTGAAAAACATGTTTTTCATATACCAGAAATGTTTGAAACTACTGACTGAATGAAAGGAGCTGGCATCTCACTCTCTTTGAATCTTCTTTATCATGCTAGGATTAACAGGAAAAAGCTAAAAATTTCAGAATTGCACCGTGCAATGTGGAGATATTACTGTTTGTGCATTTACAATATTCATTGATTTTTGCCATTGAAAAACATGTTTTTCATATACCAGAAATGTTTGAAGCTACTGACTGAATGAAAGGAGCTGGCATCTCACTCTCTTTGAATCTTCTTTATCATGCTAGGATTAGCAGGAAAACAGCAAAAAATTTCAGAATTGCACCTTGCAATGTGGAGATATTACTGTTTGTGCATTTACAATATTCATTGATTTTTGCCATTGAAAAACATGTTTTTCATATACCAGAAATGTTTGAAGCTACTGACTGAATGAAAGGAGCTGGCATCTCACTCTCTTTGAATCTTCTTTATCATGCTAGGATTAACAGGAAAAAGCTAAAAATTTCAGAATTGCACCGTGCAATGTGGAGATATTACTGTTTGTGCATTTACAATATTCATTGATTTTTGCCATTGAAAAACATGTTTTTCATATACCAGAAATGTTTGAAGCTACTGACTGAATGAAAGGAGCTGGCATCTCACTCTCTTTGAATCTTCTTTATCATGCTAGGATTAGCAGGAAAAAGCAAAAAATTTCAGAATTGCACCTTGCAATGTGGAGATATTACTGTTTGTGCATTTACAATATTCATTGATTTTTGCCATTGAAAAACATGTTTTTCATATACCAGAAATGTTTGAAGCTACTGACTGAATGAAAGGAGCTGGCATCTCACTCTCTTTGAATCTTCTTTATCATGCTAGGATTAACAGGAAAAAGCAAAAAATTTCAGAATTGCACCTTGCAATGTGGAGATATTACTGTTTGTGCATTTACAATATTCATTGATTTTTGCCATTGAAAAACATGTTTTTCATATACCAGAAATGTTTGAAGCTACTGACTGAATGAAAGGAGCTGGCATCTCACTCTCTTTGAATCTTCTTTATCATGCTAGGATTAGCAGGAAAAAGCAAAAAATTTCAGAATTGCACCTTGCAATGTGGAGATATTACTGTTTGTGCATTTACAATATTCATTGATTTTTGCCATTGAAAAACATGTTTTTCATATACCAGAAATGTTTGAAGCTACTGACTGAATGAAAGGAGCTGGCATCTCACTCTTTGAATCTTCTTTATCATGCTAGGATTAACAGGAAAAAGCTAAAAATTTCAGAATTGCACCGTGCAATGTGGAGATATTACTGTTTGTGCATTTACAATATTCATTGATTTTTGCCATTGAAAAACGTTTTTCATATACCAGAAATGTTTGAAGCTACTGACTGAATGAAAGGAGCTGGCATCTCACTCTCTTTGAATCTTCTTTATCATGCTAGGATTAGCAGGAAAAATCAAAAAATTTCAGAATTGCACCTTGCAATGTGGAGATATTACTGTTTGTGCATTTACAATATTCATTGATTTTTGCCATTGAAAAACATGTTTTTCATATACCAGAAATGTTTGAAGCTACTGACTGAATGAAAGGAGCTGGCATCTCACTCTCTTTGAATCTTCTTTATCATGCTAGGATTAACAGGAAAAAGCTAAAAATTTCAGAATTGCACCGTGCAATGTGGAGATATTACTGTTTGTGCATTTACAATATTCATTGATTTTTGCCATTGAAAAACATGTTTTTCATATACCAGAAATGTTTGAAGCTACTGACTGAATGAAAGGAGCTGGCATCTCACTCTCTTTGAATCTTCTTTATCATGCTAGGATTAGCAGGAAA